>NW_016814129.1:58435-79523 GCF_001698545.2 Rhinopithecus bieti
GTTTTCTTCTAGGGTTTTTATGGTATTAGGTCTAACATTTAAGTCTCTAATCCATCTTGAATTAATCTTCGTATAAGGAGTAAGGAAAGGATCCAGTTTCAGCTTTCTACTTATGGCTAGCCAATTTTCCCAGCACCATTTATTAAATAGGGAATCCTTTCCCCATTTCTTATTTTTCTCAGGTTTATCAATGATCAGATGGGTGTAGATGTGTGGTATTATTTCTGAGGACTCTGTTGTGTTCCATTGGTCTATAGCTCTGTTTTGGTACCAGTACCATGCTGTTTTGGTTACTGTAGCCTTGTAGTATAGTTTGAAGTCAGGTATTGTGATGCCTCCAGCTTTGTTCTTTTGACTTAGGATTGTCTTGGAAATGCGGGCTCTTTTCCATATGAACTTTAAAGCAGTTTTTTCCAATTCTGTGAAGAAACTCATTGGTAGCTTGATGGAGATGGCATTGAATCTATAAATTACCTTGGGCAGTATGACCATTTTCATGATATTGATTCTTCCTATCCATGAGCATGGTATGTTCTTCCATTTGTTTGTGTCCTCTTTTATTTCACTGAGCAGTGGTTTGTAGTTCGAGGAAAACATCTTAAATGTACTTCTTAGCAGATCTTTATACATGTAGATAGATTATTAAGTTCATGTAGATAAATTATGATGATTTGTGCTAATAAAGCTCAACACAGTTTGCATATATATTCAAATGTCTAAAGATAATTATTCAAAAACTGTTTACTTAAAATTAAGTTTTGATATAGTAATATATGAAGCAAAGTTACCATATTATTATGAAATGCGTTGAATCCTTGTTGATATGTGAGAGAAAAAACAATGTTGTATGTATATGGAAGATTTTCTGTTTTCCTCTCTCTCTGTCTCTTTCTCTTTCTCAGTAACAGCTATATTGAGTTATAATTCATGTGCAATTATGTTCCATCTTTTGAACAGTACAATTCAATGATTTTCAGTGCATTAAGAAAGCTGTGCGACCATCGCTTATACCTAATCTTAGAATATTTTCATCAACCTTCTCCAAAACAATATTAGCAGTCACTTTTCGGTACTCTCTGCCCACAGCTCATGATAAATAAACATCATTCTATCTTCGTTCTCTATGGATTGGCCTATTCTATACATTTCATTTAATGAAATTATGTAATATATGGCTGGTTTCTTATACTTAACATATTTTTTCAAGGCCCATTTGTATTACGACACATATCTGTACTTCATATTTTTATCTTTTGCTGTGCAGTATAATTTTTAAATTAAATACATTATTTATAAAGACAGACTTTATTTTGAGGCAGTTTTAGGTTTACAGAAAAACTTACTGTAAGTACACTCTCTCTAAGTACAAGTTTTCATATACCCCCAATACTTCTCCCTGAAGTTTGCAATTTCCCATATTATTAACATATTGCATATAATGTTAGCTGCAGTTCTTTCGTTTAAGATTTTCTTTTTGAAATTGATGAAGTTCTTCCTTTACTCCTAGTTTGCTAAGAATTTTATCATAAATGTTTCACCAGATGCTTTTCTGCCTCTATTTATATGATCATATGATTTTGAATGTGGAGACTTGCAAATGTGGAATAAATCTCATTTGGTCATGGTGTATAATCTTTTATTCAATGCTGTATTTAGTTTGTGTTGAAAATGGTGCATCTGTGTTCATGAGAGATAATGGTCTTTCTATAGTTTTTTTCCCTTCTCTCACGTCTGTGTCTGGTTTTGGTGTTGGGGTATATTGGGTTCATAGATTCAGATAGGAGGTATTCCTATTCACTGCTTCTGTTTTCTAGAAGAGATGGAAGAAAAAGGCATAAATGTTTTAAAAAGTTTTCTAGAACTCACCAGTGAACTCAATGGAACTTGATAGTTCCTATTTTAGAGGTAACTTTGTAAATAGGTCTAATTTTGTAAATAGATATTTGTTCAGATGATCTACTTCAATTGGTTTAAGAACAATATTGGACTCATAATATTGGTTTATTGAACTTTTAGTGTTTATGGGATTAGGAACAATAGCCCCTCTTATATTTCTGGTATCAATAACTGGAGTTTTCTCCCCCTTTTTAATCAGTTTGCCTCTCTGAATTTTATCAATTATTTAATCTTCAAGGAATAAACATTTAGTTTTGTGGGTTTTCTCTACTGATTTAATGTTTTCAGTTTTATTGATCTTTTAAATAATAAACTTTTGGTTTGTGAATTGTTCTCTATTGATTTTGTTTTCAATTTTATTGATTTCTGCTATAACTTAAAATTAATTTTTATTCTGATGACTTTGAATTTTATTTGCCCTTCTTTTTCTAGTTAGCTAAGGTGAGATCTTAAATTATTGACTCTTCTTTCTCAACATATGCACTCAATGCTATCAATTTCCCTCTAATAATAATTGCTTTTTCTGCATCCCATACATTTTGAGAAGTTGCATTTTCAAAATTATTTAGTTTATTTTTTATTTATTTGGAAGTGAGCACTTAAATCTGTGAGATTTGGGGCTTGTTCAGCTATATTTTAGTTAATAATTTCTATTTTAATTATATTCTGGTCAGAAAGCATATTTTATATGATTTCTATATTTTAAATGTATTAAGGTGTATTTTATAGCAGAAGTTTGGATCTGACCTCCCACTTCTTATAACACTATTGTTATTTCCCTTATTCATAAGCTATAACCTTCTCTTACATAAATATTAGGAATAACACAATACTTCATTGTTATTTATGTATTCTCTTGTCCTCTTCCTTTCTTTATGTAGATCCACATTTTCAACTATATTACTTTACTTCTTTCTGAAGAATTTCTTTTATTATTTCTCATAAGGCAGATCTACTCACAAAGTGTTCTCTCATTATATGTTTGTGAAAGCATTTATTTAGCTTCAGATTCGAAGAATGATTTTGCTGAACATAGCACTCTAAATTGATGAAATTTTCCTTTCACTACTTCAAATGTTTGTCTTCTCTTTTCTTGCTTACATTACTTCTGAAAATAAAAGTCCTAAAATTCTTATTTTTACACTTCTGTTGGTAAGGTGTTTATTTTTTTCTTCCTCTGGCCTTTTTCAAGATTATCCCATTGTCTTTGATTTACTGAAATTTGAATATAATATGTCTGGATGTGGTTGTTTCAATATTTTGTCAGCTTTTTGTTCTCTCAGCTTCCTGGATCTGTAGTTTGATGTCTATCATTCAATTTGGGAAGTTTGCAGTCACTATTGCTTTAAATATGTCTATGTTACATTCTCTTTTTTTCTTCTTCTTTTCACATTTCTATTAAATATATATTGTACTTTTATGATTATTTCACAGTTATTTGATATTCTGTTCTTCATTTTTAATTTTTTTTTCTCTTTGAATTTCAGTTTTGGAATTCTTTATTGGCATTTCTCATTTCTTCAAATTCATGGATTCTTTTCTCATTTATGTCTTTAGTGTAGCAGTGAGGTTTGAAGGGAGGGGAAATGTTCAAATTCCAATGATTAGGTCTGAGTATTTTAGTGAGCATGGTCTCATGGGCTGCCACCTTCTTAAATGGTGCTCAGTTTTTGTTGTTGTTTTGTTTTGTTTTCCTTATATATGACAAGAAGCATAGAGGGAGCTGAAGTCAGGGATTTTTCTTCCCCAGGATGATTAGGCTCTGGCAGAACCCCAGTTGGTTAGGCTCTAGTAAAACACCTTCTTTTGAAGTCAGGCACTGATAAAAGAAGCAGAATGCTCTGAGCATATTTCAAAATGGCTCCCCATAATGACAGCAAGAAGGAATTTTACTCTGATCTTCATTGTAAGGATTTGGTAGGGTTCCTACAGATAAACTTCAAAGATGTATGCAAAGCCCTCCTAAAACTGGGCACCGCTGGCATTTTTAACTCTTAAACTTACCTACATTGAGCTTGAACAATTTTTCAGTTGCAATTTCTCTTTTGAAACCCTGGTACCGGTTTCCACAGATGTCTCTCTTCCTGGGCTTCTGCTTCAGTAAGCTGTGATTATCCGCATCTGCCTCTCTGCCTTTCCACTTTCTGTGGCAGTAGTTTTCTGTTACCTGACCTCTTTGATGAATCTCAGAGAGTTGCTGATTTTATTCAGTTTATTTAGTTTTTTGGTCTTATTATGACTTCCAAGCTGTTTACACGCTGCATTAGAAATCAGGTGTCACTTCTTTTGCTTTTATTGCTGAATAATATTAAAGTGTATATATCCTAGATTCCAGTGTGCATATGTTAGATCCTGGAAGATTTCCCAGTCTTAAAAATAGATGATTTTTTATTATATTACATTCTCAGTTTGCCTTGGAGATATATTTGAAATCAAGCATCATTATTTCTTACTTGACATATCAGAGTGAAGGTATATCAGCTGTAAGGTCTGATGAGTTTTTCACTACCCTCACCTTCAGGTTAAAAATTCTGAAATGATTGGTCAATACCACATTACAGAGTGGAAAAAAATGGAATTTGTTTTTGGGGGATTCTGTAATGAAAGGTAGAACTTGTATTTCATCAAAGCTCATCTTGTAAGGAAATTCTCAAATAAAGAAAGGATTTGAGATGGTGGTCCATCCAAAATAATAAAATTTAATTGACCAGTATCTAAACACTTTTTCTCCCAATACTTTTACTTACAAAGATTAAACTTAACTTCAGATAAGAAGATGATGTAATTTTACTACAGAAACCTGAAAATGCATTCACATGTCTCCTTTGGAGACAACTCAAGGTTTCATAGGTGATTGAAGATTCAAAGTGAGATGTGTCACTAACTAATGTCCTCTTTTCGTATAGGTGTGTTAAAATCCTGTCTTATATTCTGCTACTCATGAAGTATATTTTAAATCTACTCTTAACAATAGTACTATAATTGATGAATTAATGGGAACAGAAAGAGGAAGTGAGATTTAAAAAAATATATATGTGTTGATGATGCTCTATTTTTTGGAGGGATGGGTACACTGTAGCGTACAGAATGCTGTGGTTCACATATTGTTTTATAATTTTTTTAATTATTCATTTTTCTTGTCATATAGGAAGGCTATTTTCTCCAGCTTCTTCATGATATTATTTGGACCCTGGTCAAAAGGATATAGTAGGAACTTTTAAATATCTCTTCTGGGCCTGTCTACAAAATCCTCAAACAATAAGGCTTACTCTGTTTTTCCTATCTGCAGCAAGTTTGAGTGCCACATGCTTAAGATTACACTGACAAAAAGATTGAATAATGATGGATCCCTGAGATGTTGCTTGGAAGACAAGCATCCATGAAGAGTCAAGTAACCTGTTTTGAACTATGACATAAGCAAAAAAATATATAGTAAGTCAAAAGATATTTCAGGTTTATTTGTCATGGAAGAAAAGCCCGACCTACTCTGACTAATGCCTGTACCATGATACCAAACAAAGCACTCAGTAAGTGACAAAAATAGTAGTCTAAACAAAGTATGACTGGCAGGGAAAGAAAACCTAAATACTCAATTATTTTGGTAAGGAAATTTCACGGTACCCTCCATAATGGGAATGAGAAATGATCAATTCTAACCACCACTTTGCCTTCTTGGGTTATAGCACATAATGGAAGACACATAATTTAGCATTGTTGATTAAAATTTGGCCACCCAGGATGGGCAGTAGCATGATAGAGGGATCAAGGATACATAACCTTCATCTCTCCTTTCATGAGCTTTTTGCTAATATGTCCATTAAGTAAGTGCTAAGGTGGCAAGGGAAAAGGCTGATTTCCACAGAGTAGGTAATCTTGCTGTTATTATATATTATCTCCTCCTGTCAAGTTTTTAGAAGTTATTCATTTATGGAAGGAGCTAGTAGTCGTCTCATTTGAGCTGCATGCTTCTGAGCATGCCTACATTTATGCCTAGGTGAATCTAGCACCAAAATACAAAATAGTACAGAGTTGCTCAAGTAACGTAGTCACTTGGTATCTGGTGGACAGGTACTTAGTTTTCACCTGGGTCTGTTTGCAGGTCAGCAGCTGTTTCTTAAAAGGAGTATGTTTACTTCCTGGAACAAGAATGACTGTGCTCCAAAACCACATGGCCTCTCTGCTGTGACTGTGATTCTCTTTTTGGAGTTTGCAACATTGCCACAAGATCAATAAAGTATCTTGATCACTCACAGACACGCTTCACATTTACTATTCTGTCTTCATTCAGTTCTTTCCAACTCCTGAAATCTGTCCATTGTGCGTTTGGGATTCCCTGTTCATTATTAGTAATACTCTTTGATTCTCAATTGATTCTTCAAACACTTATTTTACTTTCTTTCTCCAATGGAAGCCTGGCTCTCTCTAAGTACAGTGTTTACCCTGTAGCATTCCAAAGTGTTTTTCTCATAAACACACACACACACACACACACACACACGCATGCACACACACACAAATCTGGAAGAAAATGGGGAGAGTGAACATCCTGATAGCTCCTCTTGCCAGTTTTAGGCATTTCCTCCTCTCTTCCTAACAATTACCAAAATTGATTTTTGTAGTATCCAATGCCCACTGACCCCTACTGTTGCAATTATCTCCTAAGCCCCAGGTCATCTCCCCTCATTTCTATATAATATTACCTTCTAGTCACAGTTAACCCTGCCAGACACACTTCTGTCTTAATTCTTCTACTCATTTTGTCCTCTATTCAACCTTAAATATCAACTTCATCTCACTCTTCGATTACTGCTTCCTATCTTTCCAGACCACTCCCCTTAATGCCTTAACTTTAATACTCTTTGGCTACCCCAAGACATACAATCCGTTAATTCCAACACAGTTTTACTGTCTCTCAAGTGTATGAGTTGTTTAACTTCTCTCATTAACTATGTAAATTTTAGCGGTTAATATTTAGTCATTCCTTCAATGTAGCCTTCAGCAGTGAACATATCATTTATTCTTCCTATTCTCGACAAAATTACAACTTTACAGAATTTATGCAGCCTATTTTATAACTGTGATTGTGCAACTAAATTTGGAGAATAATATCTAAGTATAATAAAGAAGTCTCATTTTAAATTTGCAGTCATAAACATTAAGTTGATCCTTAATGCTGAAAAACAGAAAAGCAATAATTATTCTTCCATTTTTCTTAAATTTAGTTTCTCTCTTTTCTCAATTCTTCATCCCCCTACACAGAAAGAAACTGGATTTACACTCTCATCTGAAACAATCCCCAACTACAAAACAGAGCAGACAAAACACATGGTGGAATACAAGTTTTGAAGACACTGTACATGAGAGAAAAAAAAAAAAAAAACAAAAAAACAAAACAAAAAAGTAACCTTGGGAGACAGGCAGTAAGGGTTTTTTGTTGTTGTTGTTTATTTACCCAGTTTATAGCATTTAGTTTGTGGGCTGAGGAACAGAAAGAGAAACATAGATAGCGCCTGGAAGATTCCTTGAACTGAAGAGGTTGAGGTCAGTGTCTAGGGAGACAAAGGTAGAGAAGACAGCTGCACAGAGAACTCCTGAGATCTGCAGAGCATCCCCTTTCATAACTCAGGAGAATATGGATTGGAGATTAGGTAAGAAACTACTTAAGGCTACAAAAGAAGCATTTGAAAGTATCAGAGGAAACTTGGCCCAATACTTAAACAAGGCTGGGAATAGTGAGTTTGTATTGACCAGTTGGAAAACCACATAATTTTCAGGGCATTGGAGATAATACAGAGAAGAGTTTTGCTTGTGTAATGGAAGATAATTAGCCCCAGACTAAAGACTGCTCTGATCTAACCCAATAATTCTTAAAGTTCAATAACTGAAGTTCACATGTTTAAAAAGTTAGAAAAAGTTATCTAAGACATAAATATGACCTAAGTCAAACTTCTAAAGATAAAATCGATATTGTCTGAGATAAAAAAAAAACACTGGAAGGGGTTAGAGGCAGATTCAATATTGCAGACAAGAAGTACACTATATTTGAAGCTACAACCACAGGACCTATCTAAAATGAAACACACCAATAAAAATCATTAGAACAAATTCATCACTGAGCTGTTTGAAAACTTTAATTGGCCTAATATATGTGTAATATGAGTCCCTCAGATATATGAGAGAAAGGCTGTGACCAAAAATATTTGAAGAAATAGTGACTAAAATATTTCCAAAATTGTCAAAAAAAAAAATACACATCTAAAGATCCAAAAAGTTAAACTAGCCCAAGCACAAGAAACACATACAAAACTATACCAAGGCAGGTAATAATTAAATTGTTTTTTAAAACAATGATAAAGATAAAGTTGACATATAGGATCTATTTACACTTAAGAGTGCCTGCACAGTAAAATAAACTAACAACAGAGTACATAGACAACCTACAGAATGGGAGAAAAAATTTGCAAGCTATGCATCTGACAAAGGTTTAATAACCAGCATCCATAAGGAACTTAAACAAATGTACAAGAGAAGAACAAACAACCTCATTAAAAGTGCAAAATCATGAATAAACACTTTTCAAAAGAAAATATACATGAAGCCAGCAAGAATATGAAAAATGCTCAACATCACTGATCATTAAAGAAATGTGAATCAAAACCACAATGAGATACCATCTCACGCTAATCAGAATGGTTATTGAAGTCAAAATATAACAGATGCTGATGAGTTGTGGAGAAAAATGAATGCTTATACACTGTTGGTAGTAGTGTACATTAGTTCAACCATTGTGGAAAGCAGTATGGTGATTCCTCAAAGAGCTAGCAGCAGAACTACCATTTGACCCAGCAATACCATAACTGGTATATACGTATACGCCCAGAGGAATAAAAATCGTTCTACCATAAAGTCACAAGCATGTGAATGTTCATTGCAGCACTATTCACAAGAGCAAACACAGGAAATCAACCCAAATGCCCATCAACAACAAATTGGATAAAAAAAAAATATGGTATATACATCATGGAATACTATCCAGTCATAAAAAAGAAGAAAGATCATGTCTTTTGCAGGAACACAAATAAAGGTGGGGAATATTACTTTTAGCAAACTAACACAGAAAGAGAAAACCAAATACCCATGTTTTTTATTTATAGTGGGAGCTAAATGATGAGAACTCATGAACACAAAGAAGAGAACAACAGACATTTGGGTCTACTTGAGAGTGAAGGGTGGGAGGAGGGAGAGAAGCAGCAAAAGATAACTGTTGAGTACTAGGCTTAATACCTGGCTGATCTAATAATCTATACAACAAACCCCTACGACACTAGTTTACTGACATAACGAACCTGCACATGTACCCCTGAACTTAAAATAAAAGTTATAAAAATAAATAAATATATAAAATTATAAAATAAATAAGAGGCAAAAAAAAAGCTTGTTTTGTGCAAAGGAAAAAATAAAAGTAATAGCATATTTCTCATCAGAAAATGCAATATAGAAAATGTGTTGCAACATTTTCAAGTTACACAAATATAAAAATAAATAAACAAGCAAATATATAATTTGATATTCAGCACAAATATGTTCCAAAATTAGAGGGTAAATTTCTAGTTCCATGATATGATGTTGTAGATTCAATTTTCCTTGTTACTCTTCTCTAAATAAAACTAAAATTCTTGGAAATAATTCAACAGCCAGATATTACATAGTTCTGAAACTTGGGAAGAAAGTGGACTGTCTAGGACATCAGAGTTTGACGAAAGATGCCAGAATGGATTGTTTGTGTTTTCATCTTATGAATCCCCAACTGTGGGTAAAGATGCTTGTAACCCAGAACCACAAGTAGGCATAGAAAAAAATAAATAAAGTTGTGTTCAGTGGCTCACGTCTGTAATCCCAGCACTTTGGGAGGCCGAGGGGGGCAGATCACAAGGTCAGGAGTTTAAGACTAGCCTTGCCAATATGGTGAAACCCCATCTCTACTAAAAATACAAAAATTAGCCAGGCGTGGTGGTGGGCACCTGTGATGCCAGCTACTGAGGCAGGAGAATCGCTTGAAGCCGGGAGGCGGGAGCCGAGATTGCCCCACTGTACTCCAGCCAGGGCAATAGAGCAAGACTCCGTCAAAAAAAAAAAAAAAAAAGAAAAGAAAGAGGGAGGGAGGGAGGGAGGAAGGAAGGAAGGAAGGAAGGAAGGAAGGAAGGAAGGAAGGAAGGAAGGAAGGAAGGAAGGAAGGAAATAAAAATAAAAATGTACCCTTCTTTGCCAAAAGACAGGGAAAGGGAAAGCCTAGCAGAGATTTCCTTAGTGGTAAGCACCCTTTCTGACTTCTGACTGAAGCCTTTAATATGTGTAGTCATTAACAGGAATGCATATAAGTAAATATAAAATTAATTAATTAACTAAATTATTGTATTAAATAATTGCATGCCTAGTAAGTAAATATATATCAGGAACTGTCTCTACTACAAGATTTTTTCTTCAAGCAGTTTACATTATAGTACAGGAGACACTAAGTAAGCAATTATGATCAGTATAGTAGAAGTAAATATATGGATCTACAGGAGTATGGAATTGGGGGTCTCATACATGATTGAAATTATGTAAATGTAGGTATAGAACTTTTCTCACTGGGAATGATTCTTGGGCTAAATTTTAAAGTACAAATAAGCATTATTCAGGGGGAAAAGGAGAAAGTTAGATGTTCCAAGCAAAGGCGACAGCATGTGAGAACATAATAAGATGGGAAACAGCATGTTAATTGTTATTTTTCAGCTACCATTACACCTTAGTAGTTTAAACAACACTGGGGAAATAGATGAGTTCAAGAGAAGAAACTCAGAACACCTGAACAGAATAACATTCTGGCAACTGGGAAAGTAGATACTTGCTGAAAAACTCACCTGCAAACATGCTGAGAGTAAAGTTGTGCCATATTTGCTTGGCCATCTGGCAATATTTTTGAACTATGATGTCAGACCAAGACAAAAATTTGGCAAGCAATGTAAATTGTACTCAAAAATTAATAACCATGTCTCCTACAAGCAATAGATCCAAATTACTGCGTCAGTGTTATATCTTCTCAGAATGCTCTGTTAATTGGGCCTCATCCATTTATGTCTTTTTTCCTCACTGTACTTTCCTCTGAAGGCAAAATTTTTATTTTCATATATGTGTATACTCTGAAACTAGTTAATACCAAGTCTTTTTCTCATTTACAAGTCATTTTTATATCTTCCAGAAGACTATTAATGAGTATGTGTTTATCTCCTACATGTCAGTTTCATATTTCAAATTTCAGAATTCACCATTTTTCAAAGATATCTACAATTTTACAATGCGTGTCCTTGCATGTAGTCATCAGGAAGTAAATTATACTTCCCCACTCTTAGATTGTAGAGTGGCTGTATGCCTTGTCTTCATAACAACAAAATGCATAGACATTTGTGGTGTGCTAGTTCTGAACCTAGACCTCAAGAGGAATTGTGTGTGCTAACTCTGTCTCTTGCGATCACTGTGTGAATAAGCCCAAGCAAACCTGCTGAAGGATGAGAGACCATCTATGTCAGAGTCAATTCACTTCAACTGAACTATTAGACATCATCCAGCCCCCCCAGCCTACTTCTAGATTTATGCAGAAGTCTGACTGAAACTAAATTTCAGAGATGAATACATACGTATTGTCCTATGCCATTGGATTTATATGTGGTTTGTTTCACAGCATTAGAGAAGCAATACATAACACCTAAAATGCTATATTACTAAAGGTGAATGGTGATGCTGTAATATGATCTTGTGCCTGCTCTCTCTTTATCTTTACTAAAGTATACTTGCCACTTTTCTATTAGATTGCCCAAAAGTACTTAATTGCAAAGTGGAGAGTACAGTTAATTCAAATTTAAGTGCATTGAAACGTTTGCTGAAGGGCTATAAGTGTGAGAATTGCCTTCTTTTTTTTCAATTGAGATGCAATACTTTTTCTCAATAAGACCTCCACATGAAAGCCAAAATGTGACCACCTGCAGAGGCAAGATGTACCTCTGACTTCATATCTGGTTTAGATGCCACACTTATATCAAAAGGATATAAGAAGGTTTATCACTCACGTAATGAGACTTTTTAGGAACCCAGGACAACTAACAAGCAGGTAGAAAAATAGCCTGAGAAAGCCAGGAAATGTTATTTTTTTAAGGTAATTGGGGATGTGGCTGGGTGAGAATTCCTTTCTGTGGTTTGCACTCTCCTCTGGTGCCAAAGGTGCAGCCTCTCCTATTAGCTTGTGCAAATATATGATGAAAGAAAAAGAGGGAGGTGTAAGTTATAAAAGCGGTCAGAAATCAACATCAAAAATGATGTGAAAGCCTTTGCTACAATTAAATGCTAATGTTTACCTGATGATCAAAACATGGCATATTTAATTCAATTGAACTGGAACTTTTTCAAGCAAGCTATTATGGTTCCCTATGCAGCCTAGCACCCCAGATCGGTGAGGGAGATGGAAGTTCCATTGAATGCCTGCTCAAGAGTCAAGCATTGTGTGTTGTGAGAATTGATATGAGTGCCTTGTTCACTATCCCTGATATCTGGAGCTCTAAAAAGGTTAAGGGGTATGTTGATGAGGCCTTGTCATATGGCTTATATTGTAGATGTGGAGAGACATGTGTGACCTACTTTAAATATCTATGAGAGGTGTGAGATTTCTATAGTTCTTTACCCCCCAAACAAAGGCAATCTTGGTAAGAAACTATTATTGCTGCCATTGGATTGCCAGACAGACAAACTAGAAGGAGGGTTGAAGTTTAAAAGCAGTCAGCAGGGAAACATCGAAAAGGAAATTAGTTTATTACAGGGGCAAAAGTTAAAATCATATTTGTGAGAGATTATATTCACAAAACACTTGAAAATGGAAGGCACAGGTTTACTTTAAAATCATGTATAATTTTTGCTCTCTGCCAATACTATCTATTAGGTATATGTGATTAAAGACTAGTGAAAACAAAAACTATATATGGGACAAAATATAGACTGGTAATTATCAGAAGGAATGAGACACAGACATAGCATTTGGAAAAGGAGATTTTAGAAAAAGTAGTAAGTAATCAGTGAGATAAAACTTGATTTCTACATTTTCATTTGGAATATATGCATATACTATATTACCCATAGTTATTTTATATTTTGATAGTTTTATAGTAAAATGGTATATATTTGTTTGTGGGAGAAATGCAACATTACCAAAAATCATAGCACTTCACATATTTTCTTTCAAAAATTAATACACAGAATATATAGAATAGTAAAACAGAATATTGACAAAAAAGAACTTTATAAATGTTAGTTTTTTTTATTTTTTCATAATGTAACAAGACTGATTTTATAAATGAGGAGAATTTAATTTACAGTGAAAATTTTAAATCTTAAATGCAATAGGATATAAACCAATGTATAGAATATTTAATATAAATACATATAATAAGCAGACTGTGGAAATGTAATCATATGGAATATATTCCATTTCAGCAGATGTATTGATATATACTTAGTACAGNTTAGAAAGCACTCACAAAATATAAGAAAGAAGAACTTTTGAAGTCACTGGAAAGCATCCAAGAGCAGACAGAAGCCTGGAGGCAGTTATCCTTTGAAATATTGCAAAACGAAAGGACACAATTTAGAAGTATAGATTGTCTTTGTGGCTGTCTTCACTGAGGGCACATCCCAATAAAACAGTTATAGCAGCACAAAGCCATAGCCTTACATGCTCACTGTGACAGAGAACAAAGTTCAGGAATGTATAAAAATGGCTGGGAACTAAAATAGGAAGCCCTAGATTTAAGAATACCACAGAACAACTAAAAGAATAGGAGTAAATTTATATGTATATAGCTCCCAAATCCTTCATTGATCTCTAAAATATAAATGTTTAGGGGACATCCCAGGGTTTTTTTTCCCCCCAGAGCAGAAAGAAACCAGAAAGTGATCTACACATGAATGAAAAAAAAATTACTGTGTAACCTCTGCAAGTTTGCTGCTTTGTTGATTGTGCCTTTGTGAATCTACGAACAGCTTTGGGAGCAGAAAGCTGAAACACTAGTGCTTTGGTGTACTGAAGGATAAAACACACAAATGGCAGAGAAAGTGGAAATTTACAAAGAAAGCCCCAGAAGTAAGACAATCACAGAAAGGGTGAGGCTAAACCTTTGAGGATAAACAGCTGAAATTGTCTGTGTAGACACAGAGGACATCCATGGGAGCCAGGCTAAAAAACAAACAAACAAAAGTCAGCAGCAGGAACCTGAAAAAACTAAGAGGAGATATCACATTCCAGAAAAATACAGTTTTCAGTGTGGGTCCAGACAACTTAATTGTCTACTAGAAAAACAACCTAACAAATTTTATAAGAACATAACATAAAGTGAATACAATGCATTTTCTACAATGTCCAGTCTTTAGTCAAAAATTAGTAGATATGACAATTAAAAGAAAAATGTGACCCACTCACAGGAGGAAAAAAATGCAGTTAATAGAAAATGATTCTGCGGTATTGCTGTTGTTAATATTTCAAATCAGCCAGTTTATAAATATGTTCAAATAACTAAAGAAAAACATAATAAAAATGTGAGATCTTAATGAGCAAAAAGAGAATGACAACAAAAAAATGAGAAAAGAAAAAGTCAAGATCTGAAAATTACAGTAAGTGAAACAAATTTTACATGATCAACACAGCAGATTAAAGTTGATGAAATAAAGAGTAAATTTTATCACAAATTAATAGATTCAAGAACAGATAGCAATAATAATAATAAAAGAATAAAAAACTGGATGTCAAAGTTGCATCAAGTGGTTCAAAAAATACATAGTGTCTCTTTTAGAGACATATGTGTCTCTAAAAAAAGAAATGAGTAGACAAATATTTGAAGAAATACTGGCCAAAATTTTCACAAATCTAATTAAAATTATTAGATTTTAGAGCCAGTAAACCAAATGAGTCCTAAAATGTATAAATTACAACATTTACTTGGATCTTGTTTCATTCATCATCTGTGTATCTTTTAATTGGAGAATAGAGACTATTTACATTCAATGCTATTGTTAATAGGTAAGGACTTACTATTGCCATATTGTTACTTGTTTGCTCATTTTTTATATCCTCTCTTCTTTTCTTATTAAAGTAAAAACTAAATTAACCACTATCGTTTTTATTACTGCCTTCCTCAGTTATTTTCTCTGTTGGTATGTTTTAATTCATTGATTTTAATTTTTATTGTATTTATTATAGGTTTTCATTTTGTGGTTAACTTGAGACTTACAAAAATCATCTGATAGTTGCAATAAGTTATTTTAAACAGATGACAACTTATCTTTGATTACAAAGAAAAAAAGAAACAGAAACAGAGGAAAAGCTGTAAAACTCTACATTTTAACTCCATGCCACCATATTTTCATTTTCTGTTGTCCTAATTTACATGTTTTTGTATTTGTTATCCCTTAATATGTTACTGTAGCTATTATTGTTTTGGGTAGATTTGTCTTTTAGTCTTCAGGGTAGAGTTATGTGTGGAATGCATACATAGCACAATTGCAGGGTTAGAGTATCCTAAGTTTGTGTACTTACTTTTCCAGAGTTTTATACTTTCAAATGGTTTCTTTTTGCATGTTCGCGTTTTTTTTTTTCTTTTGTATTGAAGAACTTCCCTTAGCATTTCTTCTGAGATAGGTCTGATGGTAATGAATTCCCTCATCTGTTGTTTGGGAAAGACTATTTCTTCTTCACTTTTAAAGGATAATTTTATTAGATACAAAATTCTTGGTTTGCAGTCTTTTTCATTCTGTACTTTGAATATGTCATTCCCACTTTCTCCTGGCCTGGATGATTTCTGCTAAGATGTCAGTTGTTAAATAAATTTGAGCTTCTTTTGTGTTATTTGCTTTTCTCTTGCTGATTTTAAAATCTTTTCTTTGTTTTAACATTTGAGAGTTTGCTTAACATATGCCTTGGGATAGTTTTATTTAGATTTAATCCTTTTGGTGTTCACTGACTTTCCTGTACCTGGATATTTACATCTTTCGTAAATTTTGAAAAAGTTTTTGGTATTGTTATTTCAAACACATTTTCTATTCCTTACTCTTGACAAATTCACTTTGTACATTAGTAATTGTTGGATTTGCACCTTTGAAGCAATTTTCTAATCTTCTAGTTGTTCTTCATTTATTTTCATGTTTTCCCCTCTTACAACTGTGGATTCTTCTGTAGCCTGTCTTTGAGGTCACTGTCTTTCCTCTGCTCAATCTATTCTGCTGTTGAGAGCACCTGATACATTTTTTAGTTCAGCAAATATATTTCTCAGTTCCAGGATTTCTGTTTTGTGTTTCAGTATTACTAATTCTATCTCTGTTAAAGTACTGTGGTAAATTTCTAAACTGTGTTCTGTGTTGTTTTGTAAATTTCTGTTTTCTAAAAACTGCTAGTTTAAATCCTTTATCAGGGAGCTCACCTATCACTGTCTCATTGGGTTTGGTCATTGATGTCTTATTTTGTTCATTTGTGGAAGTCATGGTTTTTTGTTTGGTATTTTTTCTTGTGGAAATATATGTAGTTTTTGCTTTGTAAGATTAGCTATTTATTCAGTCTTCTTTGTCTGGCTTGCTTTGATTTGAATTTGTTACGTTTGCATAGAGATTTCTGTGGAGTATACCTGTTGAATTCCCTTTTACTACTGAAAAACTGTCCACCTTTTCAGCACTAGCAGTAGCCTTGGGCCCAGGTTTTCCTCAGCTTTAGCAAACATGGAATGCTACCATTCCCATATGAGGAAGGTAACAAAAGAAAAAGTCTGGCAGTGCAGGAGGGATGGCTAGATGTTCATGCCTAGGAGACCTGTGGAATGTACTGTGATGCTGCTTAACAACCACTCTTATTTGATACCTAATTTGGGTGATACACAGAGCAGAGTTTTCTGGTCTCAGGATACTAGTCCCACTTTCACCTTTTGTCTCTGCTGTCCTGAGGAATTTTTCTCTCTTCAGGCACTTGTGACGCTTCCCTTGGGTTGAAATAGGGACAGGTCTTCTGCCAGAAAATCCAGGATGGTGGTAAAGTTTGATATCAGTCTTTCCAGTGTAGTAACCATGAGTTGAGGAAAAAATTCACATGCTTGGTGCCTGGCAGATTAGGAAAAGGGCATCATGAATATAAAAGTTAGATTCTCCTATTGTCTGCACAATGTATTTTGCACTTCTTTGCAGCCCTGGGGACTGCATTATAATATGAGAATCTTGGCACTTTGTTTTGATTTTGTGTGGAAGGGGGCAAGTGAAGAAAGCTTGCTTCTAGTGTGCCACTTTAGTGACATCCAGATTTCAATCACTGAAAAATTCTATACCTAATATAATCACAGATTTCTCTACCTAGTTGAGTGAAAACTACCATTTGCCCCAAGATTAAATAGGATTTTGAAGGTAAAGAACTAGAAAAGCCTAAATAAATTATATATTCCAAAAGGTCATTCAATGATTCGAGAAAATTCTGTGAAATTTTATACAGAGTTCCAGTGTAAGAGATCATTTCTCAAAGTATGTTCTTTAATTTTATCCTTACTACAAATCTTTAGGGAGTAAATTTATTTACATTTTATAAAACATAAATAGCTTCCAAAAATGATGCAGATGATTTGTAAAAAGACTTTTCTAGTTTAATCATCTGTGTTTATGTCCAACATGTTTATGAGACATTTTATGATAGTAATGATTAGGGATATCTCCCTCCCCAGAGACATCCTAGTGTAGTAAATGCATAGTTTATTTAACCTTTTTCGAGAAAACTGGTTAACTTTCAGAGGAAACATAAGATTGGTCTCTCCAGAAGAAGGGTAGGTAGGTGCTACAATCTGAATATTCGTGTTCCCCTTAAATGGATATGTTGAAACCTAATCTCCGGTGTGATTATATTAAAAGTTATTAAAAGCTGGAGCCTTCAGGAGGTGACTAAGTTGTAAGAAATTAGGCCTCATGAATGAGGTGTGTGCTACTTTAAAGGAGACCTCAGAGAGCTGCTTGTCTCTTCCACTATGTAAGGACACAGTGAGAAAGCACTATCTATGAATAAGAAAACAGGATCTCACCAGACACAAATCAGTCTCACCAGACACAAGCTTGTACCTTGATTATGGACTTCCCAGCCTCTAGAATTACAAGAAGTAAATTTCTGTTATTTATAAACCAACCAGGTTATGATACTTTGTTGTTGCAGTCCAAATAGACCAAGATAGTGGGTCACTAAATGAGAGTTTCCTACTTACTAGGCAAAATGACGTGTACTCATTGAAACTGTATGTAACTATATTGAAAATCCAAAATATTTTACACAAAAAGCTTCAAGAATTAATAACTCAGTTGAGTAAGTTGCCAGGAGACAAGATCTCTATACCAACAATGTGTTGTGCTTCTACATAGAAGCGATGAGAAAT
This sequence comes from Rhinopithecus bieti, assembly GCF_001698545.2. Lineage (NCBI taxonomy): Eukaryota > Metazoa > Chordata > Mammalia > Primates > Cercopithecidae > Rhinopithecus > Rhinopithecus bieti. The sequence continues at coordinate 76,798 of NW_016814129.1, forward strand.
GGAATTCTAGTTTATCTCTGTCTAGCTATCTACCTAACTGCCTGCCTAAAAATCTATGAACCAACAGATGCATAGGGATAGGTCTACCTAAATGCATGCAAGATTTGTATGCAGAATACTACAAAACATTAATGAAACAAGTCAAGGAAGATATACATAGAGAAATATACTGTGTTCATAAATTGGAAAACTCAAAATTGTTAGTAATTCTCTTCAAATTGACATATGGATTTAATGCTAACCCAATTAATATTTTAGTAAGGTGTTTGGTTGAAGTAAAGAAACTATTTTAAAATATTCATGGAAAAGAGCAAATAACTTAGAATGGCCAAAATAATTTTGACAAGGGAGAGTTGGAGGAATCTACTACTTAATTTTAACACTATCAAGTTAAGTAATCTAGGCAGTGCCAAATTTCTTAAATTATAGATATGTAAATACATGAAAGAGTATAGGGGAGTTCAGAAATTTACCGATGCATATGTGGTCTTTTATTTTTGGCAAAATTGCAAAGAAAATTCAAAAAAAAGGAAGAAATATTTTTAAATTAGTGTTGCTGAATCAATTGGATGTTCATGTACAAAAAATATTCATTTATAATTTTTATCATATATAAACATCAATTAATTAATATTTAAAATGTATTTGTGTTTATGAATGTTTTTTGCTTATGCATTCATTAACTCATATAAATTGTAAAGCAATATTTTTTACCAGGTTAGTTTACAGGTTATGGAATCAGGCCAACGAACTAGAGTACAGATTAAAATCTTCACTTCAACTCTATGTAACTTTGCAAATATAATTGATCTTTTATGGGTTTAGTTTCACTATTTGTAAAACTATTACATTTATACTTTCTTCATGGGATTACGGTGATAATTAAATGAGGTTATTTACATAAATGATAATGAAAGAAAAACATTTACTTATAATTACTTTGTGCCTACGAGCTTTAGATGTATTGACTCTTTTACAGTTCACAACAAATGTATAATGAGTTACTTTCAATCCATATATGGTATATGAGAAAATGAGGCATATCAAAATTAAGCAATGTGTTTAATATAGGAGACTTAAAGTATTAGAGCTAGAACTATAACTCAGACTGATACAGACTATGTATTCATTACTCTGTTCTAATGTTAAAACAGTGATCCATTGGAATGAGATGCGTTTATAATGTAATGCATTTAGTATATAACATTATATAAACTAGATTTATATTGTCTTTTGAACACATCGCACAGAAAATACATGAACCATTTCTTGATAAGTCAGTGTTATCACTAATTCAATATTTGCAAAGTAGGTTTTAAACTACTATACAGTAGCTATTATTTTCTTTCTTTCTTTTCTTTCTTCCTTCCTTTCTTTCTTTCTTTTCTTTTTTTCTTTTTCTTTTCTTTTCTTTTCTCTTTTCTTTTTTCTTTCCTTTTCTTTTCTTTTCTTTTCTTCTTTCTTTCTTTCTTTCTTTCTTCTCTCCTTCCTCCCCTTCCTCTCTCCCTCCCTCCCTCCTCTCTCTCTCCTTCTTTCTTTCTTCCTTTCTTTCTTTCTCTTTCTTTCTTTCTTTCTTTCTTTCTTTCTTTCTTTCTTTCTTTCTTTCTTTCTTTCTTTCTTTCTTTCTTTCTTTCTTTCTTTCTTTTCTAGGGCTACTAGCTGTAACTTTATGTTATAGTTTAGTAAAATCTTTTCTGTTGCAAGACTTTTTCTCATCTAGATAATGACATTTACAATGTAAAATTCATGAAAAGTAGAGTAAGCAATTGGATATGTTCTCTACAAATATAAATTTTATGAATTTATTTGTGATCCAGTTGTTTTGTCCTAGAGGTTTTTAGAAAATTGTATTATTACTCTTAATTTCATTGTCAAAACAGTGATTATGCTAGTCTTAATTGTATTTTATGAGAAACTCCTTTAATAATATCACATCCTCTTGCTTCAGGTGGATTAATGTAGTTTCATGTATTTACTTACAGAGGCTATCAATATGATACAGATGACACAGAGAAAATGCAGAAAATATTAGTTTGATAATATGTATAATTCATGCTAAATCACTCATTATTTTATGTTATTCATATCCTAATGGAAATCAACATAAATATCCCATAAAGCAATTCTTCAGTTAGATGGTAGCATGGAGCATATTCAGAGTCAGATAGGTGTATACCATCATACCAGTACCTAAAAGTATCAGAGCAGAGTTATATACATTTGAATATGTTATAAAGAACATGTGTTATAAAGAACATATGTTATAAAGAACATGCAAATTTTTGGTAGAAATGTAAGAAAGAAGGAGGATAGTAACTGGCAGAGTTGGAGTAGGCTTTCAATTTGCCTTTGTAGTTTTCTAATTATCTTTGAATAATTATAAAATGTTTTTCAAATTCAAAACACATAGTCATAATGGAAATGGTTTTTATAGTAATTCTAAATGCAGAGAAGTCAAATTGTGTATCAAGATTTCAAGCAAATTTTAGCCTTCTTTACATTAGATAGGCAATATTTTGACATTTTGGGTAGTGTCCTGTAGTAAAAAAGTAAAATCTTCCATGATCATCCTTTAAAGGTGACATGAAGAAAAAAAAAAACAAGTAATATTTCTGGAGGCTGGGTTCTTTGTTATTATACAGCATGAAATAGAGTACTGGTTAGAACAATTGGATAATATGATTGGTAGACTGTTCATTGGTTTTCATCTTTTAATGTCTTAAAAT
>NW_016814129.1:81615-82982 GCF_001698545.2 Rhinopithecus bieti
ATATACATATATATATATATACATATATATATATACACACACACACACATATATCTTATTCAATTGCATGTGCTCTTGAGTTTACTGGTAAAGCTTAATATAAAATAAATTTTCTAATTTGTGTGAGTCTCATTTGACAATCCAATCATGTGTCTTTGTTCAGGGTATTCCCAAACAAATTGTCTTTCAGAACTTCGAAGTACAATGTCTAATAAAAAACAGGGAATTAAAAACACGATGAGAATTTGATGTTCTTTGTGTTATATCAGTTATGTCCATGTGACTTTGTACAATTTATATAGCTCCTCACACATTAAATTCTTTGTTTAGTTACTGGCCTCTTGGAATAAATTTTACAATGGAGTGATCAAAATCTTTGATTTTGTTCTATTTCAAACTTCTAGCAAATACATGTTTTGAAAGGTCACTGGGGTCTAAGAAACCACACTTGGAAGTAGAGGATGAGGTAAGTAGAAATTCATTAAAAATTATTCAGCAATTTTAGTGGATAAAAAGCTCACTGAATAATGTGAATAAAGGAATGAAGGGAATGATGTACTATGGTGGCCAAATATCTAAGTTGATATTGTGTGATATTGGAGTGAAGATGATACATTTTACTCTCTAATAGATCACAATGGAATACCATGTTAAGTTCTAGGCGTATCATTTTGAGAGATATAGATACTGATTTGCCTGGGAAAGTCCTACTTTATATTTATGTCTGTTTTAGGAAACAATTATTAACAGTGGCCTTTTTCATTTTCAATAGTGCTCTGCTTTGAATGATGAATATAGGGTCATTCTAGATCTAGACAAAGTAGAATATGTTTAAGAGAAATCAATTTGCAAGGTAAAGGACTAGACATGTCTAACACAGATGTTCTGGATATTAGGAAACTTGTCACAATTTTATTCAAGTATTTGAGAATGTTTAATAATTTATTTTCTAACTACCACAGCTTGTCAGCTTTGGAAATGATTCCATAGCAGGATTTGAGTTTTTCCTATTACTGCAACATGGCTTCCATCATGACTGACAGCCAGGACAGCTTCTAGTGATATTTCAGAATTTATTCTAAAAATTAGGTTTTAATTTTAATTAAAGAAGACCTTACTGATTCCTAAGATCTCACCAAAGGCTCAAAGTTTGTGCATTAACAAAGTCAGAGAAAAATGGGGGAGAGAGAAAGAATAAGAAAGAATGATGCAGGACGGGCGCCGTGGCTCAAGCCTGTAATCCAAGCACTTTGGGAGGCCGAAATGGAGGGATCATGAGGTCAGGAGATCAAGACCATCCTGGCTAACACGGTGAAACCCCGTCTCTACTAAAAATACAAAAAACTAGCCGGGCGAGGTGGAGGGCG
>NW_016814129.1:83921-107262 GCF_001698545.2 Rhinopithecus bieti
AATGTTTGAACCAGTTTACAATTCCACTAACAGTGTAAAAGTGTTCTTATTTCTCCACATCCTCTCCAGCACCTGTTGTTTCCTGACTTTTTAATGATTGCCATTCTAACTGGTGTGAGATGGTATCTCATTGTGGTTTTGATTTGCATTTCTCTGATGGCGAGTGATGATGAGCATTTTTTCATGTGTCTGTAGGCTGTATGCATGTCTTCTTTTGAGAAATGTCTGTTCATATCCTTTGCCCACTTTTTGATGGGGTTGTTTGTTTTTTTCTTGTAAATTTGTTTGAGTTCTTTGTAGGTTCTGGATATTAACCCTTTGTCAGATGAGTACATTAAATTTCTAAAGAAGGGGACCAGCATGGTGGTTCATGCCTGTAATCTCAGCACTTTGGGAGGTCAAGGCAGGTAGATTTCTTGAACCCAGGAGTTCTAAACCAGTCTGGCAACATGGTAAAACCCTATCTGTATAAAAATTGGCCAGGTGTGGTGACTCACCTATAGTCCCAGCTACTAGGATAGCTGAGTTTGGAGGATTGCTTTAGCTCAACAGGTTGAGGCTCCAGTGAGCTATGATCAACCCACTGCACTTTAGCCTGGATGACAGAACAAAACAGGGTCTCATAAACTAATATTAAAAAAAGTAATATTAATAATAATAAAGAAATTTCTGAAGAAAATACTTAGGAACTTTATGAGGAGTGAAATTTCTAGCCATACCAGTGTGACTATGATATTTTCTGGTCTAATCCTGAGGAAATGTCTTCCACTCTTCCACCATTTTTTTCGATTTGGGTGAATGTATACTGTATATGATAACTACATGTTTGTGATACTTATAAACAGATGCAATTATCAGTGTACGTTGGGGTAAAACATTGTTGGAAAAAATTTAGCGTGGAAGCAATAATTTTGTAACTTTTGTATGTTTATGAAAGTGTCCATTAGTTTATTGCCAGAGTCTGTTGTTTGGCATTCAATCTCCTACCCATGCATTCTTCCTGAAGGTAACACTGGGAAACAACTATTTGGCTTCTCAATGCTACCTGCCAGGCTGGTTTTTCTGAGACTTTGTTTCCCAGCAGGTCCCAAGTAGTTATGTTGTTTGAAGTTGTGCTTTAGTGAATCCTTAAAATATTTTTTGTGTCCTCTCTACTTTCCAAACAATAGCTATAATAAAGAAGCATTTTCTTCTCAGTGATAAGCCAAGAGAAATTATTATAGAAACCCTGCCTTTGGAGAAATTCCTAAAAATTCAAAACCTTTACTTTAGCATCTATCCTTTGTTTTAATTTGTCAGTAGATATATATCCTCAGTATTGTATTTATGTTAGTAAGAGCTAATCTTCAAGCAGGTGTTTTTAAAAATAAACATTTTATTAAAAGAGTAAATTCTGAGAAACTCACTAGAAGTTGAACCAAAATTAAATGAGAAAAGAAAAATTAATCAGGATTATTGAAAATGCTCCTTTTGAAAGTGACCTCTCACAAGATTTCTAAGTCTATGACATGTACATTTTTCCAGTAGGCTATTGCCACATTCAACTGTTTACTTCTTAGGCTGGCTGCCTTAACCTGCCAGAGAGTAACTGGAGGGTTAGCCTACACCTTCAGGGTATCAGATTCCATACGTAGAAAAGGGAATGAAACAAAATAATTTCTGCTGAACATCTGCAGGTTTTATAGTCCAGAGTTAAGGCCTAATTGAGAAAAGGGCTCAGAGGAGCCTGACTAGAATTTGGTCCAAGTGAGAATCTTCATTACCATTAGTTGGAAGAAAAGTTTACAGAAAGTTTACAAAAAATTCTGTAAACTGTTTAAAAAGTTTTATTCTAAGCCAAATATGAGTGACCATGGTCCATGACACAGTGCCAAGAGATCTTGAGAACATGTGCCTGAGGTGGTCGGGCTATAGCTTGTCTTTATACATATTAGGGAGATGTAAGACATCAATCAATACAATATATATTCATTGAGTCCAGAAAAGTGGGACAACTCAAAGTGTGCATATATAGCAGGCAGAGTTTCCAGGGCATAGGTGAATTCAAAGATTTTCTGATTGGCAATGTGTTGAAAAAGTCTCTAAAGACTTGGAATCAGTAGAATGGAGCCTCTGGGTTAAGAAAAGGGGTTGTGGAGACCAAGATTCTTATTATGCAGATGAAGCCTCCAGGTAGCAAGTTTCAGAGAAAATAAATTGTAAATCTTTCTTGTCGAAGTTGAAAAGATGCCAGACTCATAGCTAATGCTCTCCTGGATTAGGAGAAAGACCTGGAAAAAGAAGGGGATTCTCTATAGAAAGTACATTTTCTCCACAGAAGACAGCTTTGCTAGGCCATTTCACAATATGTCAAAGAACTACATTTAGGGTAAAATGTCGCAAATTCTTTCAGGGCCTGGTGTTATGCTGGTATCTTATTGCTACTGTTAATCAAGTTTAGCCAAAGCTGTTTCCTTACATATTTGAGTTTGGCCTAAAGATTTTTATGTACATCATGAACTATAACAAGTGGAAGTGTAAACCAACTGTAGCCCAATCACTGAGTTTTGGCCAACCAAATGTAGTCAACTTTTTGAACCATGTTTAAATAAGGCAGACACCAAGCTATAATCAGTCCAGTTGTTTCCGTATTTCACTTTCAATTTCTGTACATCATTTCCCTTTTTTTTTTTGTCTATAAATATTTTTCCAACACATAGCTGCACTGGAGTCTCTGAATCTGTTGTGATTCTGGGAGCTTCTTGATTCATGAAGCATTCATTGCTTAATTAAACTCCTTTAAATTGAATTCAGCTAATGTTTTTAACAACTGGTGTTAGAAATGGGATCTAAAGTACAGCTTCTAGCAGCCCCTAGGAGTGGTGAGTGAATAAGCAAGGTACCTTCAAGGATCCACTTGTGTCCCTTAATCTCTGAATGTCTTCGGATCATGAGTAAGTCTGTTCTCAGATTTTAGAGCTCCACAGATTTGTGTTTTGAACCCTCTGAGTTTCTTTGAGCACATTTCTGATCCAAACTGGGTTTGGAAGTTGCAACAGAAACTTGACTGGGTCCAGAATTGAATTTGATCTGGTAATTAACTGGCATGGATCCAATTAGAAGCCTGTTACATCTTACTGGGTGAGAAAGAAACTGGTAGTAAATGGTAATATGGCAGGGATCATAAAATTTGGCTTTTAAAATTCACAAGGATTTTGTGTTCTATCCCTTTGTTTCATTTTTCTTGAGTGCTTAGGTAAGAAAAAAATCATTGGCTACATTAATTAAGGGAACCTGAGAACAAAGTCAATGTTTTAGATAAGAATGGAAATGGGATCCTTAATTTCTGAAAAACTGAGTTTCTTCCAGCTTATACATTAGGCCTGGGAAGCAGAGAAGTCCTACAGAAATGGTAAAATCTCATAAATATAACTAGGAGCGGAACATTCCAAATGAACAACAATGCACTGAAGTGCATTAAAAAAAAAATAAATTAATTAAAAAAAAAAAAGGAGGACTTCCAAATTAGTCTCCTGTAGGGATGTTGACTGGTGAGCTTCTAAATAGGTTTCAACATTTTTATTTAAATCACACTTATTTTACTCTGGCCAGAATGGAAAATATTAAAATTCATGTCTCCCATACAGTTGGGTGAGTGGCAACTTGCAAAACAGAGAGGATTTTGCCTGTGGTTACATGATTTTACTTTGTAATGTGGCTTGGGCCCTGGAGCCATGGTGTGGTAAGTAGGGTCACTAGGGCTGCTCAGGGAAGGGGAACACAGAAATTTAACATGCAGGCAAAAAGGTAAGAATTTCTTACCAGACTTCTAGACTCTCTCTCTCTGTGCAAACCAGTTGAATGAATGGTAAAAATCACTGGTTATCTCTTCTGTAATGTTTTAATTAATGGGAAAGAGAATGTGTGAGGCTAGTCTTAAGCTGTAGTGAATGTGGTGTGCTCTATATGTCTTTCTGTATGGTTCTCTCATGAAGGGGGGTTCCTTAGGATAGAATGAGGGCCTAGGACCCCATTAGCCCACTGTTCAAGCCAGCCCAGAAAACTGGTCATTTACAAACTTTGTCACAGTACTCTGAAAACCAAAGAAACAAACAAAAATTGGATGAGGTCTCCATTTTGTTTTATGTTCTTGGTAGCTTGACTTTGTAACCATGTGGCAGTACTTTCTTTTGGTCTCTGCCATTTTACAATGGTGGCACAGGTTCAATACTGGCTAAAGAAAAATGAGTAAGTTTTGGTTAATACCTTTGTGACTTGTACCATTTGCTTAATCTCTTCCCTTCCATGAATAGCTTCTGGCTTCCTTTCTTATATCTTCCTTTCTCTGAGCTACCTCTAAAGATTCCAGATTTTGCAAAAACTGATTACTACCTCTTTGAAAATACCTCTCTTGTGGTTAAGTCATAACCTTAGTTGAGGCTTGTTGGTTTCTCTTGTGAAATTACTTTTGGTAAAGTTTAAAAGCCAGAATATTGGTTGCTTGGCTTGACTAAAGGTGAGTAATAAGAAATTTAAAATGATTTTTAAAAGAGGGCTATGGTTAAAAGTCAGCTTAATTAAAATTGGATATCCAAGCTATAGGTATCTTTAAAAGTCTTTTGTTTTTTCTCATTTTGGATCTTGTTCTTTTTTTTGGAAAAAGAGTTTTTCTTCTCAATCGACTAAATTATTTTGTCTTGCCACTGTTAATGCACACATGAGAGGACTTAAGATAACTTCTGATGGCCTGGGACTCCTTGGGAAACACAGAGGACTTGCCACACACTCTGTTTTTGGAAAAACCTCTGTGTTCCTCAGGAAAACCCGGGAATTGAAAGCAAATAGATCTCTCTCAAAGTCTAAGTCTCTGTGCGGTTTTGCATTGTGTTATCTGACTCTTTTTACTTTGCTGAGTGTGACCCCTAATAATCTGAGAAAGGTCTCAGTTAATTTAAAAAGTTTATTTTGCCAAGGTTGAGGACATGTGCCCATCACACAGCCTCAGGAGGTCCTGACAACATATGCTCAATGTGGTTGGGGCACAATTTGGTTTCCTACATTTTAACAAGACAGGAGACATCAATCAATATAAGCAGGGAGGGAGCTTCCAGGTCACAAGTAGTTGAGAGACAAATGATTGCAATTTTTTGAGTGCCTGATTAGCCTTTCCAAATGAGGCGATCAGATATTTATTTCTCTCAGTGAGCAAAGGGATGACTTTGAATAAGATGGGAGGCAGGTTTGCTCTAAGCAGTTCCCAGCTTGACTTTTCCTTGTTAGCTTAGTGATTTTGGGACCCCAAGATTTCCAAGATTTATTTTTCTTTCACAGGGTTATGAGAGATTACTTTTCATTGTAAGAGAGCTTTAGTGTGTAATAACTAGGTGGGAAATACAGTTTTAGAAATGGGCTGACTGCAAAATGTGCTGATGGGCTTTGGGTTGCCATGTAATAAAATGCACAGTAAAAGCATTGCACTGTCTCCTCCCATAGCATTTCCCTATTTTTCGGGAGTCTAAGATCTGTTTTTGTCTTCCAGCTGTACCTGCTTATTAGCTCTAGAAGCTGCGTGTTTTACTAGCCCTATTTATTGAAGGGCTCCATCCTGAGGCCAGTAACCCAATTAAGAAACTGGAAAATTAAAAAAAAAAAAAAAAATCTTACAACTACTGGATCTTCTTCTGCCTGTCTGTGTAGTTATATATGTATTGTGTATGTGATGTTTACATAAAAGAGCTATAGTTAATTAACTTAAAGAAAAATAAATGCTTAAATCAAATATTTTGAAGAAAAAATAAAATTTCCATGTATTTTAGTTCATGTAACTTTGATAATCTTTTGGAAATAAAAGCAGCTTTAAAATTATCGGTAAAATAAAGACATTTGGTCTAAATCAGGTGGGTCAGATATTAGGTTTATTAAATGCTTCAAGGTCATAAACTGCTTTGACTTTTAAAAAACTTTCAATTTATCTACTTTGGAGACATTAGATTATAGATAAGGCCTGGGGACATATGGAATTAGCTACACCCCCTAGCTAAGCAAAGAATGTTGAAAAGAAAAGAGGTTTTATATAAGGAAGGATCTTGTATGGTAAATTCTTGTCCTAAGGTGAAACAACTGGTTGTTTAAAAAGAGGAATGTTGAGGACAAGTCAGAAAGTCCAAGCATGTTATGGATGTTCTGTGTAGTCATGAAAGGATTTGTGAATGTAAATCTGTGCACCAAAAGTAAAAGTTCACAAGAGTTACCATTATATGTGTTTGAGACTACTGGGAAAAACAACATCAACCACAACAACAACAACAACAACAACGAAAAAAAACAGTTTTACCTGCAAGGTGTGTAAAGAAAGTAAAATGTGTTTTTAGTAAAAGATTATAAAAAGGCATGGAAATGTAAACTTTTGCCTAGTTTAAAGGGTTAAATAATAGTTTTACATTAGATAAGATAAATATAAAGGTTTAAACAAGTTGTGGAAGGTTTGTAAAAAAATGGTCTTATAAAAGAAATTCTGTGTTTGAATATACTATCTAAATTTAAAGGAGAATTATTTGATTTTTCTGTAAATTGAACATTGGAATAAAACACAACAGGATTTTCTTAGAGCATCTGATATGGCTCTTTAAGAAAAATTTGTTAAAGGGTTATAAAGGGTTTATGAGAATCTCAGATTATGATCAAACTGATTTGTAGAAATGGATTGTATGTAAGGATTCATTAAGAATTGGGGGGTAGATATTAATGATACCACTAATACAAGCGTGAAATTTGGCTTTCTCCTTTTGACAGATTTTCATGGTAATATTAAAGGACAATTAAAAGATTTTTATTAGCTTTTTGAATAAACTACACAAAAAAAGGAAAGGACAAGCGACGATTGTTTGCGAACGTGAAGTTCTTCCCTGTAATAGGTTTTTGCCTTTTAAATATTTTTGAGTCATCGGTTTGGTTAAATGAATAAACAACTTTTGGTTCACTGAATAACTAATGGTAATCTGGAATTCTATTTCATAATATCAAGTGTTTTAAAAATTTAACATATTTGATAGGTTGTCCCAAATTAAATTTCAGCTTCAAAATTGTCTTTTCTGACCCTGACTTTGAGATGTTACAGAAAAACATGGAAACATCCCAAAACAGAGGTAAACAGGATTATTTGACATGTTTACTTACATTGGAAGCATTACCAAAATAAAAATAATGTTTAATCTTCAGGTTATACTTTAACGAATAATGTTAGCATATGTTCCAAAATTCATGGAATTACTAAAATTGTTATATGTCTGAGTATATGCTATCAATCATAATTATGGTTATTATGTTAAGTTAAAGTTATTGTAGACCACAGAAATCATGAAATTTCCTTGTAAATTGTGTTTTTAACTATCACTAAAGGCATTTCTACAGTTAATTGCTTAATACCAATGCAGTTTCTGAAAGCTTCACAAGCATGCTAAATCCTAGAATATAGTGTCTTCTAGGAGGTTTATGAAAGGATGGAAAGGACCCTGAAAAGCACTCTTGAATACAGGTTTTGGATAATTTTAGAATCATATCATTTGAACTGGATAAGAATTCTTGCAACTTTAATGAAAAGACTGACTGGGTTATAAAACTCTAACTCAAGTAGAACAAAAATTAATGGAATATTTTGAAAATAATTTGCCAGATTTTCATGCTAAATCAGCTAATCCTAAAATTGTTTACATATACAATTAGAACAAACCCCATAGTCTAAGCCAATTTACCTTTCAAAACCCATCGGTTGTCAGGACTGTGCACCTAATTTGGAGACTCTAGTATTCAAGAGGACTTAAGTCTAATTTTAATTATAAAAAATGACTTATGGAGAACTAGGATGGCCACCTTGTCCTCCCTGAGTCCTTAAGGCTTTTGCTATTAAAAGTTCTGCATTCCACGCCTCATCATGGAAAAGATGAAATGATGTAAATTAAATATATATTGATGTGGTTACTTACAAATTGCTAAACTAGTTTATAATGAATGTTTAGTTTGTCATACCCATATTCCTGGAAAGACAATCAAAACTTCACATAAATTTCACTACCTGATGGACCCTTTAAACGTTTATATAGGAATTTTATTCAACTGCCATTTTCTTTTTTTATTTTCAAGTTTCAATTATGTATTCATCAGTGTACTCCCCAACACATTACATCAGTATGATTTTATGCCTTCTTTGGAGAAATATTTCATGGTTAAGTGGAAAAATTTGCAGATGGCTTCTGGAAGACCTTCATTCTAAAGCTACAGTGAAATATTTCAATTAGAAATCTGGACCTTCTTTCTTCAGTTTGCTGTAATCCATATTCACTGAATAGAAGTTGTATTGATTGTTGAGACCGAGTTTGTTCCAGGGTTCTGGGTTATTCTTTCTGTCCCAACTAACATCTGGATTAAACAATACTAGATACAATACATACAGTGACTAATACCAGATCCTGGGCTAAGTAGTATCTCAATCAATTGTCATTTTCAATGTCTGTTTTATTTTTATTTTTATTATTATTTTTTTGTATATAAGGTTTCCCATACAAGAAGGATGATGTTATAACAATAGACTACTATGCCAGCATGTATTTTCAACATGTAAAGGAAGTTTTTTATGGTGCATTGAGGACAATCCACCCCTTCACAATCTAAAACCCCAAAATTGGAACTTCTGGGAACATGAGAGGAAGACTGCCCTTGCCATCCGTACTGCAACAAAACTTCAGGACCTTGAACTTTGGGTTAATATTCTCACAGCTGAGAAGGGTCGCTTCACACTCTTGAAACTGTATAGCCATTGGTACCCTTAAGATAAAGCTAACTAGGGAAGTTTCTCCCCAGAAGTAGATGGCATCCTTGATGTAAACAGCTTTCCCAAGATCACGGATCAAGACTTTTCTATTATCATGAGGCTCTTATTCTGAATACCTTTTTCTTGCTTATGCCTCTGCAAACGATAGAAGTGAAAACGAGGTATGCTGTGTACACTTATGGGGTATACTTTTGTTTGTGAGGTAATTTGCAGCCAGTCTTATACATGGATAACTTTATACCTTGATAAATGAAAAATGAAGGCCCAATGTAGGTGAGAAACTTAAATGGTATATATGTTGCCTCATAATCAGTCAGAAACAGAATGTTGGTTTACTCCTCTTAACTCACATCATGCATTACAGAGAACTTTGCCAGGAGGCCTTCATTCTTCTAGAAGGGCATCATTTGTTACGTTATCCTTTTTTCATGGTTTGGAGTAAAAAAGGTAATGATTAGAAATGTATCCCTCATCCTTGAGGAATCACCACAGATTACTGGATATCTACCCAAAGGATTATAAATCATGCTACTATAAAGACATATGCACATATATGTTTATTGCGGCATTATTCACAATAGCAAAGTCTTGAAACCAACCCAAATGTCCATCAATAATAGAGTGGATAAAGAAAATGTGGCACATGTACACCATGGAATACTATGCAGCCATAAAAAAGGTTGAGTTCATGTCTTTTGCAGGGACATGGATGAAACTGGAAACCATCATTCTCAGCAAACTATCATAAGGACAGAAAAACCAAACACTGCATGTTCTCACTCATAAGTGGCAGTTGAACAATGAGAGCACATGGACATAGGGAGGGGAACATCACACACTGGGGCCTGTTGGGGTGTGGAGGTCTTGGTGGGGGGGATAGCATTAGGAGAAATACCTAATGTAAATGATGAGTTGATGGGTGCAGAAATCAACGTGGCACATGTATACCTATGTAACAAACCTGCACGTTGTGCACATGTACCCCAGAATTTAAAGTATCATTAAAAAGTCAATAAATGATAATAATAATAAAAGAAATGTATCCATCATGATAACCTCTTTAGCAGAGTCTACTATAGGGACTATGGTTGCACATCAGACTTTAAATTCTTTGTGAAAGTTATTCTAAAGAATATAATTGTGTAAACAACAAGGTATCTGTGCAGCCACTGACAGTTTTGGCCTATGAAGAAATACATCAAATGTAGGTTATAGAGATTGAGTTGCAGAGAATTAATGAAGAGACTGCTTAGTTATCTAGCTCATTCTTTGATTTATTTAATGTGTTTTGGCTTATGGGGACCCTGGGTAATAAACATACTCCAAATTCTTGGTATTATCTTCCCCATAGTCATTATAGTAGTATCCCTGGTGTGCCATATTCTCTGAAAGGTCTTAAATATTTGCATGAAGTCATCTCTAGAATGTCAAATGGTCTCTCTTCAACTGAAATTACAAGAGTTAAAAGAAATGTGTACTAATGAGGACATCATAACCTATGAATTACATCCTGAGACTGGAATCCCAAAATGATGGTAACTGACAGTGGCACTAAGGCCCTAAGTTTTGGTCATACTCTCAACTGAGTGAGAGCCTGATGAAAAGGGAAATTTCTAAATCAAAATTATGGGTTGCCATTGTTTTGGACTGAGCTCATGCACTAGACCTCAAAAGATCAAACCAAACAGAAATGGAGTCGTCCATGGTGAATGTCACATAATCAAACTAAGACTTTAAGGAAACACGTAGAACTTAGAACAGACCAGGTTTTGTTTTTCTTCTGCAAACAGGATGCTCCAGCATAAGGAGGTACACTGTACTCTGTCCTTGTTTCCACCTTACAGAACCCACAGTTCTACTGTTTCTGAGTGGCTTTCAAGACCAATGGTAGCAGTAACATCAATGACTAAAGTTTTGGTCAATCTCTCAAAAATCAGAAAATGCCCAGAAAGAGAAATTGTTAATCTACATTAGCATAAAGCTGCCTATGTGCATATTTAAGTTCAGTCTAAGGATTTTTTTTATACATTGTGAACTATAACAAGTGGAGGTGTAAGCTGACCATAGCTCACACCTATGTCAATCACTGAATTTTGACCAATTAAAGGTAGCCAACTATTTGAACTGCATTCAAATAAGGCAGATGCCAAGCTGTGACCAATCCAGTTGTTTCTGTACCTCACTTCAAATTTCTGTACATCATTTCCTTCTTTTTTTTTTTTTTTCTGTAAATCTTCTTCCAACATGTGGAATCACTGGAGTCTCTCTTAATCCACTATGATTCTGGAGTCTGTTGGATTTGTGAATTGTTCATTGCTCAATTAAACTCTTAGGTCTCTGTTTTGGTGTTATCACTGGTCAGCTGTGCCAGAATTCCAATGACAGGAAGGCATAATGAGGCATGTCTGATCACTTATTCCCATCATGACCTGAACTAGTGTTTCAGGTTTACTTTAGAATGCCTGTGGCCAAGAGGAGGAGTTCATTCACTTGGCTATGGAGACTTAGAATTTTGCTCTTGGATTACACATTTATAGACTTGCATTTGGATCCACAAAACATGCTTAACCCAGTGCCTAACACAAGCTAAGCTATCAAAAATGATGTTTATAAAATAAAAAATAAAAATAAATTAGAATATCAAGTCACTGTGCTCTTCTTATAACTTTTTGTGTGTTGTTAAATAACACTTCTCCACCTTTCCTCGTCACTCATCACACACAAATTAAAATACTTTATCAAATGTCTGCAGGAGCCTAAGTCCACATTTTTAGGACAATGCAGCCTCCTTTTTGAGTTATTGCCTGGGAAAGCTCAGGAATGCCAACATAATCTATTGCTTGTTCTTACAAACACCTGATAGTAGGCCACTGACCCCATTTTCGAGAGCATTTACTAAAAAGGTTTTATAATTGTGAATCCTTCTTCCTTGCCTCTGAAATGTATATACAACTCTTAAAACTCAAGAATGTCTTTCTCAAGGACCTAAAAAACCATTCATTTGATATTTAATCTTTAGGAAGGTTGAGATTACCAGTTCCCGGTCTCTGTGGGAGAGCAGAATCTTAACTTTGATAATTACCTGCTGACTGACACAACCGGCCTAATTCCATTTAGATATGAACCAATACTTTGTAATTTTTCACTTGACTACTAAGCTCCTGCTCACACTTCTGCCTAGTCCCCTCATTCTCTCTTGGAAATGCCTAGTCACCACTGGTAAACATTGAAGTTGAGTTCAGTTCATATTGGACCATCTTATCTCTTGCAATGACGCATTACTGAATGAAATATCTTCTAACCACTTTAGTGTTTGGTTTCATTTGTCTTTGACAATTGTCTTCTCTCTTCTATTTTATAAATAAGTAAATTAACTCAGATAACTTAAGTAAAGTCTTTGAAAAAGGTGCTATTATTCTTTTTTTACAGATGAGAAAACTGAAGCAAAGTATAATTAGTAACTTACCAAAGGTGATACAGTTAGTAGGTGATAAAATTATAGAAACTTATGTGTATCTAATTGCATGATGTGGAACTGGATGATGAGATTATGGATAAAGTATAACCTAATGAATCACATCCACAGGCACTGCAGCCAGACTGCCAGGATCAGCTCTTCTAATTTTGCTTGTTAGATGACTAATCTTGGGCAAGTTACTTAACTGTTTTGATTCAATTTCATCATCTTTAAAAGGTAATATTAACAATTCCTAACTCATAATGCCACATTCAAATCTTATCTCAAATTGTAATCCCCATGTGTCAAGAGAGGGGTCTGGTGGGAGGTGATTGGAATATGGTGGAGCTTTCCCCCATGCTGATCTCATAATACTGAAGGAGTTCCCAAGAGATCTGGTTGTTTGATAAGTATATGGCATTTCCTCTGTACATTTTCTCTCTCCTACTGCCGTGTAAGACATACCTTGATTCCCCTTTGCCTTCTGCCATGACTTTAAGTTTCCTGATGCCTCCCCAGCCATGCAGAACTGTGAGTCAATTAAACCTCTTTTCTTTATAAATTACACAGTCTCAGGTAGTATCTTTACGGTAGCGTGAGAAAGGACAAATAAACCATACATGTGTACTCAATGTATTAATATTTTTGCACCATTGCAATTATTGTTATCCTACCATATTGTTGTTTTATCATTATTTTTTCTCTCTTCCTAGTTTGTGGTAAAACAAATTAATTAATTTAAAAATTACTTACAAAACAGCTTCATTATTATGTAGACTAAGAGAGCAATTAATCTGGACATTTTCAAGAGTCTGAACTTTGACCTAGGCAAAGGTAACTGGAACCTGTGTTATTTGAAGTTTTGACTGATGTAGGGATGCCACTAGATGAGAAGATTATTAATATTTCAGGAATAAAACTCACAAAGTTTTCAAATAAACTCTAGAAGTTTAAGACCAAAGGAATAGAAATAAAACAATCTTACAGAAAAGACATGTTAGCATTCTTAAGGCAAAGTCCTAACATAATCAATAGGCATAGCAGAATACAGGTCAGCATAAAATGTTTATTTACTTGAGATTTTTCCTATATTGATCCTCATGGAGTATTCTTCAGAGTAAGTGAATGCTTACTCTCTGACTGTGTAGTGATAGTGAAAAGGAGAGACAAATAAGTAGAAATAAACAATAGAGAAATAAATAGAAATCAGTAGTGTCTCAAAGACCTAGTGAAGATCCTTCTCCTAAATCATAGGGAAGATCCTGATGGTGGTGTCTAAAGGAGGCTGAGACAATCCATGTTGCTTTGTGTAAGACTATGCACAATCCCCTAAATTGGAATAGAAGCAATCACTATAGCTAAGCTCAGGTTCACCGTGATTCCTTGGTCTCCCAGTATAGGTATTGGCTGACAGGGAGATGTCACATGCCTTCAGACAGCCTTGTAGTTATGATGAGGAGACCCTGAATACCAGAGGGCAAATGGAGACAAGTTTGTCTAAGTGCACATGATAGTAGGAACTTGAAGCCACTTCCAATGATATCAGTAGTACTAGGAGATTAAAGGATCAAATGTTAATCCAAAGGACTTTCCACCTCAATGAGAGGTCTGCAGTGAGAATAATGAAGGGTCATGACCCTCTTTTTAGTTCACAATGCCATACAACTGAATCTATTCCAGGGAAAAGAAAAGAATGCACAAAACCTATACATGACAGAGTTTAACTCTGAATTTATAGATAAATCACAAATTTGTCATAATTTACTTTTGTAATGATAGAATTCTGTCTTCATTAATTAAGCTCAAGAGATAAATAAAATTTAGTAATAGAAAATTTAAATAAATTGAATTGTCATGTATCTTGGTCTGTGTTTAGAATCGCCTCCTTTGCCCGCCAATAAATAGTGTCTTCACCCTTTTCATCCCAACTACTCAGTTGATGTGATGGGCCGTCTCTGTAGGGAAATATGCTCCATTTGATCACAGAATGCCATAAGCTGCTCAATTAAATCACTTTGAACTAATAGTACTTTCTTACAATATAATATATTCTTCCTGTGCTGTGACTGCCTGGTGCTGGTATTCTACTTAACATCATGAAAGCACAGTCATGTTAGCAGACTTGGTGTTTGATCTTTACAGATATTGTGGGTTATTATAACTGACAGTAGTCTAAACACATATTATTACATTAGGAACAGAAAATATGAAAAATTAACATTTATTGAGTTATTTCTTACAAGTTCTTGTTATAAACTTTTCACCTACTATGAAAGGCAAGTACTTTTATCTTTTTCTACCAATGAAGAAGCTAAGATCAGGAACATTAGTCTTGCTAGCCTTTGAAGTAGAGTTAATTTCAAACCTATGTTTCCATAATCATGTTTGGCATTATTTGCACTACAGAGTAACTTCATAAGTAGCTGGGGACTGACCTTGATCCACATTCTCCTCAGGGAGAATCTGTCCTTGTTTCCCTTTTACAATATCGAAATCAAACATGGAGCAGATTCCTGGGTCCCAAATCAGGTCTATTGAATCAGATTAAGTGGCCAAAAGGACTGTGGATCTTCATTTTATTCACCTCAGGGAATTATTTGTGGGTAAGTTTTTAATGTTGCATATTGTTCTTTAACAGAGAATTTGAGATGAAAAATGGATGAGAGAAATTAAAATTTATGAAGCTTTTATATTTTCCAAAGAAGACCCTACTTATTCTTAAAATAATTACCAAAATGTTAGTTCTGCAACTACAGAATTCATTATTGGGAACTAATATTTTAAGGTTGAAACAAACAAACAAAAAAACTATCAAAACTTCTTGAAGGAGGCCACTGCTGTAAAATTTTTGCCACTACTCCAGCTCTTTTGGTGTTACAGTACTTTGAAATGTATTATACCATTACTATTTAATCAGCTTTTAGAACTTTTGCAGGCATAGTGTGGAATGATTAAAGGTGGCTTTTATCTGAGAAAAAAATGCACCTTTAGCAAATGTGAGATATTCACATAAGAATTCATTAAACTTTTTTCATTATCTCAGCTGTAGAAACTTGCCCCTGTACTTGATCAATAAATCTCTGTTATTTAAAATTTAATGATTATCTTTTGAATTTTCTCTACAAAATATCATTCTGATTAATAATTAGTAACTCATATCTCCCTCTCCAGCATCACTTGTTATTTGACTCTGCCATTAGCAAATCTGGTATATAATCGTTTTTATAGCTACTTACTCCCAATGGATTCTCCTAAGCTATTTTTTGTATTAAGAATATTTTTTACCTAGAAATAGAAGTGGATAATTAACATATATTTACAGATTAAGTTAATTTTCTGAAATTCAGTTTATTATGTGAAAATACTTCTGCCTTTATTATAAGTTGATGACTATAACTATATATATATAATCAGAAAGCTTAGATATAATAGAGGGAGTAAGTCATATACAGATGTTGCTATTTATTTATCAATATCTTCTCTCTTTGTCAAACTTATATGAGATAGTTATAAATAATTTCACTAGCAGTCAGGAGAAGAAAAGCACTATTAGTTTGACTTAGGGAAAGAAGGGAGCCTCATGAAACGCACAGTTTCGACTTGACAAGTACAGAAGGGGATAAAGGTTGTTTTACAGAAAAAGAATGAATAAACTGTATGATGAAAGCGCACAGGGGAACAGTTACAAATGAGCAATCATTGGTTATTTATTTATCTGAAACACAGTGGCAAAAGAAGAAGTGAGAAATTATGCAGGAAATATAGATAGAAGTCAGAGAATAACTTTCTAAGGAATTTGTATTTGACTCTTCAGATCAACATTACCACTAATTGAGCACCTATGGAATCTGCCTTTGTGAAAAGCACATTCTGTGTATGAAATAAGGCCCTGAAATATCAGAGGTCATCTGCCTATTAATCCAGGACTTTGGAATTAATCCTTTTTTTTTCTTTCAGAGTAAATGGAGAGTAAGAATATTTTTGAAAATAATTATACATCTATTTCTCATTGTGAATCATTGCAACATTCTAATTTTATTGCATAATCAAAATTATTCAATAAGTATTTTTATATATAAATGATATGAAATGTGGGTATACATATTTATATTTTTATGTAAAATACATGTATGTTATATATACCTATTTGATAGGGTTTGGCTCTGTGTCTCCACCCAAATCTCACCTTGAATTGTAATAATCCTCACATATCAAGAGCAGGGCCAGATGGAGATAATTCCATCATGGGACAGTTTCCCCCATACTGTTCTCATGATAGTGAATAAATATCATGAGATTTATTCTTGTTAGTAAATGGGGTTCCCTTGCACAAGCTCTCTTGCCCACTTCCGCCATGTAAGATGTGACTTGGATCCTCATTCACCTTCCATCATGATTGTGAGGCCTCTCCAGCCATGTGGAACTGTGAGTCAGTTAAAATGCTTTCCTTTATAAATTACCCAGTCTCGAGTGTGTCTTTATTAGTAGCAGGAGAACAGATTAATACACTATTATATATGTTTACATAGCTATTATATACATTTACATAGTTATATACATATATATACTCACACATATATACATACATGTGTGTGTGTGTGTGTTATGAGATCAACTTTCTGTAGTCAAAATTACTCACAGTATTGTTCAAACCTTGAGGGTCCAAGAAAGATCAATTGGCTTATGAAAAATTGAACAGTTAGTCAGTATTAGTGCTGAGATTAGTTCTGAGATCTTCTGACACCTAATTCTAGTTTTCTTTTTCTATATTATTCTTTAGAGTTTGCTCATTAATACTGCTAATTTAGAACAGCTGGATGAAGATTTATTTGCATTTTTAAAAGACTGCACTATATTGTTGATGCAATTTATTATCATGAAGAATAACTCTAACCAGATTAATGAAGCCTGCAATGTAGATTTAATTGCCAAAGTAAATAAGTGTTAAATTAATGGTTTACTTGAAAATACATCTTTGAAAGGCCTTTGATGTCAACTAAATGTTACTTAATCTTGCTTTTTTGCTCATTTAAATTAAAAAATGCATTAATACATTGAATAGGTTTTCATGGCTTTAGCTCATATTATCAATATTTTCAAATGTAATGAGCCATACTAAAAAAGAGAGTTTTTATTTTATTTTTTTGTTTGTTTGTTTGTTTGAGACGGAGTCCTGCTCTGTCGCCCAGTCTGGAGTGCAGTGGCCGGATCTCAGCTCACTGCAAGCTCCGCCTCCCGGGTAACGCCATTCTCCAGCCTCAGTCTCCCGAGTAGCTGGGACTACAGGCGCCCGCCACCTCGCCCGGCTAGTTTTTTGTATTTTTTAGTAGAGACGGGGTTTCATCGTGTTAGCCAGGATGGTCTCTATCTCCTGACCTCGTGATCCGCCCGTCTCGGCCTCCCAAAGTGCTGGGATTACAGGCTTGAGCCACCGCGCGGCCGAGAGTTTTTATTCTTTAGATACAGTGGAAAAATAACATTTTTCTACTAGGAAGCTGAACAAATAGTTCAATGTAGGGAAATTTTGCTCTTGCAACCATCACATTCCATGACATGAATTTATAGTATCTGGAGCAGCTTAGAAATCTTCTTAATCAGAATTACACAGTGTTCTTGAGAATAATAAAGCAATGTAATAAGCACTCACTCATTACACAGGTTAAAGATGCAATTGTATTCTCAAAAGCCAACCTGAAGTAGATAAATACAAGTTTTGATTTAAATAAAATCTGTCAAACCAATCGGCATCCTTCTCAGAAGAGTAAATATTTTACATTTCAAAATATATGGGTAATAGTATATTTATCTCACAGAACACCTAAATTAGTAACAGCAGTAAATATGAATATGTATCTTCATATTCCTAGGAATATATTCACCATGTTCCTAGGAAAAGATGAATTTTTCTGTATCATGACAACCCTCAGAGTAGTTTTAACATGCCTAATCAGTAAGTAGGAGTTTTATTTTTATGATAAGTAGCCACTGGAACGATTTTAATGCAGTTTAATCAATAAGTAACAATAACTTACCTCAATGAACACGCTTTTGCATTCCAGCCAATCAATGAGGGCTCCTCGCTTCTAAAAGTCAAGCAATTAAAAATGGACTATCTTATATATGTCAACCACTCAGCAGCAGTCTCACTCTATACAAATCATGTCAAGTCACTCGCCTGTAAAGTTCTACCAGTCATTGGATTCCAGGTTTTTAAAAAATTCTACAAAAAATGAACACTGTTGTATTTGGAGATACTGTGCTTGACCAGCAAAACTCTTTCGAATTGCCTTAAATAGTACATTTAGGTTAAGTTGTTATCTTAGATATCAAATAGGATTTTACTCTTTGATAGTTTTGAAGGTTACACTGAGATAATTTTGAAGACCTTTGCTTGGCAGCTTTTTAGGGAACCCTGGAATCAACAGGCATACACACTGGGTTCTTTTTTCCCAATTCCATGTTGTTTCAAGATTTATTTTTTGAAGAGTCAGTCTCAACAACAATTTGAGCTCTGTCTTGTTATTTTAGAACTTTTAGACCAATATGTCTTGGTATAATGTCCTTAGGCCTAGAATTTTACATAAAGTAATTAGATCTTTTTATCTAAGTTTTCACATGTCCCTCTTTTCTGCTGTATACTAATGCTTGTAAAATTATCTGGTTAAAATTCAAATGTGTTAAATTTTTAGTTTTTGAAGCTCTCTGTGGCTTAGCTCCTCTATATGTGACTTCAGGCTAATATTCTCTACTTCACAAATGTGTTGCAAAACTTAAATGAGGTGTAAAAGAAACCACTTAAATTATTACTTAGTAATAACTTTTTATGGAATTTGGGTAATAGTCTGATTTTATATAGCAATAAGTTTTCATCACATGTGCCTCCAAAATGCTGTTGTATTGCTGTCCTATCCTTCATCTGTAACTGAAGGCAGGGTTAAGGAAGACTACACTTCTTTCATTTTTAGGTAACATGCTTACACATAAAAATTGAATATTTTAAAGCTTCTCATTCTTACTTTTTTGGATTTTATTACCTTTTTCCATATTCATTGCTTAGGAAATACACAATATATTGAGAATTAGAAGTTTTACATATATATATATACACACACACACACACACACACACACACACACATATATATATATATGTATATATATATGGCCAAAAAGGTAAGCCTGTTAGTTAAAAATGTAGAATGCAGAACAGGTGGTGGAAATTACATTATCTAAGTTCTCAATACATTTTTCTCAAAATGGAATGATGCTTATTTACTTAAAGAGAATAATCAAAGAACATATACTCTTTTTTACTTATTTATTCATTTTTGAGATAGGGTCTCCCTCTGCTGCCCAGGCTATGGTGCAGTGGCATTATCACAACTCACTGCAGCCTTGACCTCCTGGGCTCAAGAGATCCTTTCACTTCAACCTCCCAAGTAGTTGGGATTAGAAGAATGAACCACCATACCCAGCTGTTGTTTTACTTTTGAAAGGTATTTTGCTTTTGAATTCTATGATGGCTAAACAGGAGAATAAAAATAAATTAGTGTACTATAAGTCAAATCCATTTGTATTTACTTTGAACCGTATCTTAGTTTGTAACAATTTCTTAAAAATAATTATATGAGTATTTTTGCCAATAAAGCACAAAGGAATGAGCCTATAAACTTTTTGGGCATATTACTAAATCTGAAGACTGAAGTCTGTCAATATCCTTAAGCAAAACACTCAAATATAGTAAAGAAAATTATAAACTGTAAAGATTTTTCATTGTCAGAAGATGAGAATTGATATTATAGATTTTCAAGTATTTATATCAGCACTAGAAATGCTGGATTCATGCAAATTTCAAGGGGAAAGAATCACTATAAAAATATATATTTTAATTTATTATGTTATCATACTATTAAATAATAGTTATGCTAATTGCACATAATTTGATCTAATATGACTTTCAAGGTAAAGTTTTACCAAGTCATTTTCCAAAGTAGCAAGTAGATGGCATTATATTACTATTCTTAATACATATGCCTAATAATACAATTCAAGAAAAAATAGTTTTACAAAACCTTTTACTTTCAAACTTAAAAGAGTAAATATATCTGTTCTTATTCAATAATCTATTCATTTGAGTCCACCTGATTCTAAAGGTATTGCACTTTTAGTGATTTTTGTGAAATAATTGCTTTGTTAAGTAAAACTAATTACTTCTAGAAAACTACTTAGCATGTCAAGTAAACTCCTCAACATGAAATCAAGTTCTCTTTATTTTACAACACTTAAGACTCTTTAATATTTTCTAGTTTAAAATGAAATGTTAATCTATACTACAATGTTCTCCTCTCACCCCAAACCGAGATAAACGAACGAAATAATTAAAATAAGAAAGCAAATAATGGCAATCCTTACTTCAAAGAAATAATGCTCTTCAAACCATAACCACATTATTTCAAAAGCATTCACAAGAGAAAAAGGCAATTAAGGATTCTAGGAATCCATGTGTAGCTCTTACCCAGGTATAGACAGAAAAAGAAGCAACAATTATGTAAACCTAATTAATATTTACATGTTTTAAAAGCTCCATATATGTCCTCCAAAGAAAAATTGCAGGATCATCTGGATTATATTTACCAGGGAAAGGGCAATATGCCAGGGTTTTGTATTTTGCTATTCATATTAGCAGAAATCTTAAGGTGCCAAAAATATTCTGTTATGGTTACCAAAAGGCACTTTCAACAATAACAAAATCTTAATAAAAAGGCAAAAAAGGCAATTAAAAAAAAGCCAGATGTGTGTTTCACTGAGCCTGCTGATTACTGATAACCTAATGAGGAGAGCCATTCATTGGAAATTCAAATTTAAGTTCTCATTTTTTGCTAAAAACTTGTACCATTCAACATTTGAAAGTTATGTCTATTTTTTACTTCCTATTTCTAGAAGAAAAGTTAGTGGCAAAAGTTGTAAAGATTGGGTAAATTGTGGAGAATAAATGTTTTTTATTTTGTTTTTCTTTCAAGCACAAAGGATCCAAAGTATAACCTGAGTTAGGAAAACAATCCAAATTCTAATGGTATAGGCTATCAAAATGCTAACAAAATTTATATATGTGTGTATATGTGTATCTATATCTATGTATCTATATATATATAGAGATGTTATTCTATGTATCTCCATATGTTTAGATATATTATCTATATAAATGAAATCTTAAATATAAATGGATGTCATTTTGTAGAATTCAGAGGAAAAATCCAAATACATTAAAGCAAATAGACATAATATATATATAAAAGAAATAAAAACACTACAAAATGATGATGAAAATATTTAAGGATAGGGTGGAATACATTTCCTTGGGTGAAGAAAAAAATAATTTGTAAGGTTGAAGGTTAATTTTTATTCCTTGAAAATTTTATACCTAGTTATCAAGTTGTTAAACATTCTGGTAAGGTTTTATAAATTCAAAATAGATAATTTTTTAGTCATTCAAGCATGAAAACTTAATTGTCCATGATAAGTATGTGTTGTATGTGTCGGGGGGCGTCACTCATAACTAGCTAGGGCTACCTTTGAATGTCTAGATGGTATAGTATCTGACCAGAGGATGAAGGTGTGGCAATGGCCTCAAGATTATGGAATTCACTGACTGTAACATCCAGATTCAGCTGGCTTCACAAAAGCCTGGAAAACCTTTCAAAAGACACATCTAAAGCAGAAGCTTGGAAGCAACACTCCAGTAGGATGGGAGGCTGTGGAAAGAGCAATCTTTCAGGATGTAGTATATATGTTGAGTAAGAAGCCCTGATGTGGTGTTGTGTACACAAAAGAAGATATGGTTTTTCCCCCAGAAAAGAAATGTGTGGGTCCAGGAGCCAAATGACAGAAGCAGCAGTAGGCCAAATTTCTATCATGCCGATGACCCTTGGAAGCACTTTGTGCCTTCTATTCTCACTGTTTTGGATTCTACAGGATTGGAAGTTCTGTGAGCGTAAGGAGATGCTTTCTTGTCAAGGTCCTATTTAATTGCAGGCTGCTGGTAGTTACCTTCTTTGAAATCCTTGTAACCAGGCACCAGGGACCTGCTAGAGAAAAAAGAGTCACCACACATACAGAGGTAATGGATGCTGACAAAAAGAAGGAGGAAAAGTTGCTTTTACTAAAGTAGCTCAGGGAGTGATAAATTTGGAACAAAAGTGATCCGCTAGTGTGTTACCTTAAATAAGTGTGAATGTACAAGTGTAGCAATCTGAGCCTGAGGGATAAGTATCAAAAATTCAGACCCCTCAGGAATGAAGGCTTGATTCACACTGCCAGACAAACCACCAAGATCTGCCCCGATTGTAGTTGAGGATATGGAAATTTATAAAACAAATTTTGGGAGGAAGATGATTAGTGCTAGTGTCGCACCAAAATCAAATGCAGCAGTTAAGACTATAGTTCACCCCACAAACTTCTCTTGTCTTAGGTACCCTCAAGAAGAGAAGTCCAATATGGAAGCTACTCCTTAACATGGTTTTAGAAAGGGTGATCATGAAAATATGTGTCTCTGATCTTATGCCTCAGGAACCATAATGGACAGATAGACTCAGTTTCTGCACTCAGAATCTGTCATCATAATAGCTCAGAACCCTTGCTTTTCATGGAGTGCTTCCAAAGAATGATTAGATATGGCAGGGATAGGAAAACAGGCTCATTCCTGTGAGGTTGTGGAATTCTAGGGGTGAAATTGGCTTGAGAAAGTCCCATACACAGGTCTGACCATAACTTTCTTTGAATTCCCTTTCAGTGTGAGATTCTTCCTACTTAGCTTTCTTCCTTCCCTTTTTCCTTCACAAAATTCACGTTTACCCTGCATTCTCTGGTTCCCTTCACCCTGCCTACTTGCATATATAATAGTACCTAGATTTCTGCTTCTTGAAGACTCTAACCTAAAAAAATTTCAGAAATATTTTAGTTCTCTATAATTTCAGAAATATTTTAGTTCTCAGAGATAGTGAAATAATATCTACAAAGTTTTTGTTTTTAAATAATGTAAGTTGTGATTCAATTATTTATCTCTCTCTGTATATATGACAT
>NW_016814129.1:109970-111473 GCF_001698545.2 Rhinopithecus bieti
ATAAATTATAAATATTTATATAACTTGCAGGTTATATAAATATATATAAACTCTCTGAAATAAATGAATGACAAAAAAATTTTTATTAAGGGAAGAGAAATAACCAACACTTACCCAGATAATTAATAAAAATAAAGAAGTCACTGAATGAGAAAATAAAGTTTCTTAAGACCCAAAGATCTGTGGCCTACAAGACACAAATCTCACTTATAAAGACACATAGACTGAAAATAAATGACTGGAAAAAGATTTTACATATAAATGGAAAGTAAAAAATAGTAGGAGTAGCTGCATTTATGACAGACAACATATATTTCAAGTAAAACTGTAAAAGAGACAAATAAAATATTATATAATTAAGAAAGGGTGAACTTAGCAAGAGTACACAACAATTGTAAACATACATGCACCCAACACTGAAGCACCAATATATAAAGCAAATATTATTGAAATAAAAGATAGAGATAGACCCCAAAACAATGAATGCCTCAGATTTCAAAACTCCACTCTCAGCTTTGGAAAGGTCGTCCAGACTCCAAACCAACAAAGAAACATCAGACTTAAAGAGTACTAAATGGACCTAATGGATATTCACAAAGCATTTCATCCAACGGCTTCAGAATACATGTTCTTCTCCTTGGCACATGGATCATGTTCAAGCATAGGCCATATCTTAGCTACTAAATAAGTCTTCAAAAATACATATATAATAAAATTCTATTAAGTATCTCTTCTGTGTACAATGAATAAAACTAGAAATTATTAACAATACAAATTTTGTAAACCTTACAAACACATAGAAATTAAACAATTTGCTCCTCAGTAACAAGTGAGTCAATGAAGACATTATGAGAAAACTAAAAAATATTCTTGAAACAGATGATAAAGGAAATACAACATACAAAAACCTACTGGATACAGTGAAAGCAGTACTAAAAGGAAAGTTTACAGCTGTAAGTATCTATTTCAGAAAGATAAAAAAAGTTTAGATGAACAACCTACCAATGTATTTTAAAGAAGTGGAAAAGCAAGAGCAAATCAAACACAAAATTGTTTAAATAAAAATCTGAATAACAAAGATCAGAGTACAGATAAAATTGAAATAAATAAAACAGTGCAAAAGATTGCTGAAATATAAAGCTGGTTTTTTTGAAAAGATAAACAAAATTGACAAAACTTTAGCCAGAGTAACTAAGAAAAAAAGAGAAGACCCAAGTAAATAAAGTCAGAGATGAAAAAGAAGACATTACCACTGATACTGTCGAACTTCAAAGGATCATTAGATTCTACTGTAAAAAACTATATGCCAATAAATTGGAAAATCTAGAAGAAATGGATATATACCTAGAGACGTAAAACCTACGAAGATTAAATTATGAAGAAATTCAAAACCTGAACAGATGAGTAACAAATAATAAGATCAAAGCCATACTAAAAAGCTCTCTCATTAAAGAAGACTGTGACCCAATGGCTTCACTGCTGTATTTTACCAAACTTAAAAAA
>NW_016814129.1:112268-125357 GCF_001698545.2 Rhinopithecus bieti
CCAAACTTAAAAAAAAAAAAAAAAAAAAATAAATAAATAAATAAATAAATAAATAAATAAATAAAAAAAAGAGACTACCACCCTTACTCAACTTATTCTGAAAAATGGAGGAGGAGACAATAGTTCCAAACTCATTATATAAGACCAATGTTAACTTGATGCCAAAACTAGACAAAGATATATAAAAAAAAGCTACAGGCCAGTATCCTTGATCAACATTTATGACAAAGTCATCAACAAAATACTAGCAAACCAAATTCAGCAACACATTCAAAAAACCATTCATGATGACCAAGTGGGATTTATCTCAGGGATACAAGTATGGTTCAACATACACAAATCAATGTGATACATTTTATCAACAGAATAAAAAACGAAACCATATAATCATTTCAATTGATGGAGAAAAAACATTTAATAGTATTGAATATCCCTTCGTTATAAAAATCTTCAAATATTGGGTACAGAAGCAACAGTCCTCAAAACAATGTAAGCTATGTATGACAGATCCACAGCTACTATTACACAAAATATGCAAAGCATTGGAAACCTTTTCTCTACGATCAAGTACATGACAATAATTCCCACTTGCACCATTGTTTTAACATAATACTAGAGTCCTAGCTAAAGCATATAGACAACGGAAAGAAATAAAGGGTATCCAAAGTGGAAAAGGAGAAGTCAAATCAACTTTATTGCAGATAATATGATGTGTGTGTGTGTGTGTGTGTGTGTGTGATAAAGTCTACCTCTGTTGCCCAGGCTGCAGTGCAATGGCAAAATCTTGGCTCATTGCAGCTTCCACCTCACAGGTTCAAGCTATTCTCCTGCCTCAGCCTCCCGAGTAGCTGGGACTACAAGTGCACATCACCATGCATGGCTGATTTTTGTATGTATAATAGAGACAGGGTTTCATTGTGTTGGCCTGTCTGGTCTTGAACTCCTGACCTCAAGTGATATGCCCGCGTCAGCCTCCAAAAATGCTGGGATTATAGGCATAAGCCACCACCCCTGGCCTGATAATATGATCTTATATATGGAAAAGCTTAAAGACTCCACCAAAAATCTATTAGAACTGTAAAATTCAATAAACATGCAGGATAGAAAATAAATGCGCAAAAAATTAGAAGCAATTTTATATGCCAACACCAAGCAATCTGAAAAAGAAATCAAGAAAGTAATCCCATTTATAAGAGCAAAAATAAAATAAAATACCTAACAATTACCTTAACTAAAGAAGTAAAAGATCTCTACAATGACAACTATAAAACCCTGATGGAAGAAATTGAAGAGACCACAAAAATGGAAAAATATTTCATGTTGAGTGATTAAAAGAATCAATATCATTAAAATGTCCATAGTACCAAAAGCAATCTACTGATTCAATGCAACTCCTTTCAAAATACCAGATGTATTCTTCACAAAAATTAAAAAAAAAAATTCTAACATTTATATGGAACCACATAAGACTTAGAATAACCAAAACTACCCTGAGTGAAAAGAACAGCATGAGAGAAATCATATAACCTGACTTCAACTTACACCACATAGCAACTAAAACAGCATAATATTGGCATAAAAACAGGCAAATAAAACCAATGGAACAGTATAGAGAAACCAGAAACAAATCTATATATCTACAGTTATTCTATTTTCAACAAAACTGTCAAGAATAAACGTTGAGCACAAGACAGTTTCCTTAATAAATGTTACTGGGAAAATTAGATATTTGTATGCAGAAGAATGAATCTATACTTCTATGTGTTGGCATACACAAAATTCAAATCAATATTGATTAAAGCCTTAAATTTAAAACCTCAAACTATGAAACCCCTGAAAGAAAAACATTGGGGGAAATTCTCCAGGACATTGGTCTGGTCAAAGATTTCTTGAGTAATACTCAACAAGCATTGTAGTATTGCAAATCAAAACTGAACTAATGGGTCCACATCAAGTTAAAAATCTTTTGCACGGCAAAGGAAACAATCAAGAAGTGAATAGACAACACATAGAATGAGAGAAAACGTTTACAAACTATCCAGGTGACAATAACCAGAATATATAAGTAGCTCAAACAACTCAGTAGGAAAAAGAATCCAATAATTTGATTAAAAAATAGGTAAAAGATCTGAATAGACATTTATCAAAACTACACATACAAATGGCAAACAGTTGTATGAAAAAGTCCTTAACATCACTTATCATCAAATAAATGCAAATCAAAACAAAAAAAAATCATCTCACCCCAATTAAAAAGGTTTTTATCCGAAATACAGACAATAATAAATGTTGGTGAGGACGTGATGAAAAAAGGATCATGGTATACTGTTGGTGGGAATGTAAAACAATACACCTGCTATGGAGAACATTTCGGAGCTTCCTCAAAAAACTAGAAATTGAGCTACCATCTGATCTAGCAATCTCACTGTTAGACATATACCCCAAAGAAAGAAAATCAGTATATCGAAGAGATATCTGCACTCCCATGTTTGTTGCAGCATTGTTCACAATAGCCAATACTTGAAAACAACTTAAGTGTTCATCAGTATATAAATGTGTAAAGAAACTCCTGGTACTTACTTGGCTATAAAGAAGAATAAGATGCTGTCACTTGCAACAACATGGATGGTACTGGAGATCATTATTTTAAGTAAAATAAGCAAGGCAGAGAAAGACAGAATTCACATGTTCTCACTTATTTGTGGGAGCTAAAAATTAAAACAATTGAGTTTATGAATATAGAAGTACTCAATAACCATCTACACTTTTTCCCTACCACCCCACCCCACTACCCTTCTTAGTCTTTGGGTACCAAAAAAAAAATAGCAAGAATGAATAAGATCTAGTACTTGATAGCACAACAATGTGCCTATAGTGAATAATAATTTAATTGCACATTTTAAAATAACTGAAATAATAGAATTAGATTGTTTGTAACACAAACTATAAATGCTTGAGGTAATGGATACCCCATTTACCCTGATGTGATTATTATACATTGTATTCCAGCATCAAGATATTTGTTTTTTTGTTGTTTGTTTGTTTGTTTGTTTGTTTGTTTTGTTTTGTTTTGTTTTGTTTTTTGTTTGAGATGGAGTTTCTGTTGTCCGGGCTGGAGTACAGTGGCACAATCTCAGTTCACTGCAACCTTCACCTCCTGGGTTCAAGTGATCCTGCTGCCTCAGCCTCTGGAATAGCTGGGACTAGAGGCTAATTTTTGTATTCTTAATAGAGATGAGGTTTCACCATGTTGACCAGGCTGGTCTCAAACTCCTGATCTCAAGTAATCTGCCCGCCTCAGCCTCCCAAGGTGCTGAGATTACAGGCGTAAACCACTGTGCCTGGCCAGGTATTAAAACATCTTATGTACTCCAAGATTATACACACCTACTGTGTATCCACAGAAATTAAAAATTAAAAAATTAACTAAATCTTAAAAAAACAGGAGTAATTATCGTTATAATACTATATAGCATACTTGTTTTTCAACATATATTACAAACTTAATGTAAAATAGTATACATAAAAAATATGCCTAGAAAACTCACGTTTTCATAATGTCACTAAATGTTTAAAATTGTACAGAAAGTTTCAAAAGAGTGTTTTAATAACATTAGAGAATGACCCTACAATTATAAGTTGGAAATTGAAAATCATTTATGTGTTCAGTAATATAATGATGATGATGATAATTTTGATATGATTATCATGATCACAGTTCTTGAAATGTGTGTTTAATGATTAATATTTTATGTCTTTATAAATATTTACATAGTTCTGAAATTAATACTTATAAAAAATCTCAGAAAATAATTTCCAGTATTCTCAATCTCCAGTCAATGACAAAGGTCCATTTTAGAATTTTTACAATGATTACCAGGACTAGTGAGACCTTGTCCATTGTCTTAGTTTTTTCAACCTCATGAAAATCTCAGGGGATGTACAGTTTTCAGTATTTGTGATTATAACTGTGTATGTAATAAAGGACACTGTTTGTATTAGGTAATGATGAAAAGTTAAAGTCTACCTTTCTGAAAACCCAGAATAAATTTTTTGAGCATGCCTATAAAAAAGACATAATTTCTATCATTTCTTTATGATAGAGAAGAAATTGGAATTATTTAGTCTTAGGGAAACATATGGAGACACAGGGCTTGTTTTTGAAACAACAGACAGAACTGTGATTGTACTAAATTTCATTCTATTTATCCTTTCAATTAATAGATGCACATATGAAAATGCCTAAACAAAGTTTTTGCCTCTAAAATATGTTGTTTTAGAATAAAAAATACTGGACAAATTGTACACTCTATCTAAACAGCAATAATGATTATCCAGCCTAGTGAGGAAAAGGCCCACTTCATCTGAAATGAACGGTTACAAATCAGCTCTTTAAATGTATTCCAATGACACCAATACATGAGTCTGATATTCTAATTTATATTCTAGTTCCGTTGTTGCTGTATTCAAATAGTAAACTTACTTGGGTTTTCATCATTTAAAATGTACTTTTATTTTTGATTATTATGGGTACAAAAGAATTGTACATATTTTTGGGATACATGTGATTTTTTGATATGGGTATACAATCTATAATAATCAAATCAGGGTAGCTGGGGTTATCCATTACATCAAGCATTTATTATTTCTTTGTATTAAGCTTATTGCAGCATTATTCATAATAACAAAGACATGGAATCAACCCAAATGCCTTCAATGATAAACTGAATAAAGAAAATGTGATACATATGCACCATGAAATACTATGCAGCTATGAAAAGGAATGGGATCATGTTCTTTGAAGGGATATGAATGAAGCTGAAAGCCGCTGTTCTTAGCAAACTAATACAGGAACAGAAAACCAAACACATATGTTCTCACTTATAGGTGGGAGCTGAACAATGAGGACACATGGACATGGGGAGAGGAACAACACTCACTGGGACCTGTCTGGATAGGGCAGGTGCAGGGAGAGCATCAGGAAAAATAGCTAATGCATCTTGGGCTTAATACCTAGGTGATGGGTTGATAGGTGCAAAAACCGTGGCACATGTTTACCTATGTAACAAACCTGCACATTCTGCACATGTACCCCAAAACGTAAAATAAAATAAAATTTAAATAAAATAAAAAAGAATATTCCAATTCATTTTTAGCTATTTGAAAACATGCAGCAAATTATTTTAACTATAGTCACCCTATTGTGCTAGTGAATACCAGATATTATTCATTCTACCTGTATTTTTGCAGTCATTAACCATCCTCACTTTATCCTCACTGCCCACTTCCCTGTTACCCTTCCCAGCCTCATTCTACTCTACTCTTTATTTCCATGAGTTCAATTTTCTCACTTGCTCTCTTTTTAGTTTTCAAGTATGGGTAAAAACATGCAATATTTGTCCTTGTGTGCTTGCCCTATTGCACTTAAAATAATGACCTCCAATTCTATTCATGTTGTAGCAAATGCCAATGTTTCATATTTTTTGGCTGCATAATATTTCTTTGTGTATATATGCCACATTTTCTTTATGCAATTTTCCTTTGATGGACACTTGGGTTTATTCCATATCTAGGCTACTTTGAGTGCTGCAATAAACATGAGAGTGCAGATGTTTCTTTGATATACTTATCTGTTTTCTTTTGGATATATATCCAACAGACAAGAGATTAATAGCCAGAATGTATGAGGAGCTCATACAACTCCATAGAGAAAAAAACAAATCATATGATTAAAAAATAGGGAAAAGATCTAAACAGAAGTTTCTTAAAAGATGTACAGATGACCAACAGGTATATTAAAATATGCTCAGCATCACTAATCATTAGAGAAATGCTAATCAAAACTACAATAAGATATCATCTCATCCCCATTAAAATGGCTTCTGTCCCCAAAACAGACAATAAGAAATGTTGCTGAGGATAGAAAAAACGATAACCCTTATGCTCAGTTCGTGGGAATGTAAATTCACACATTTTTATTTACTCTTCACTATGAAGTACAGTATGGAGATTCCTAAAAAAACTAAAAGAACTACCATATGATCTAGCAATCCCACTGCTGGGTATATACTCAGAATTTTTTAAATCATTCTCATGAGCAATAATATGCTTATGATATTTGTCATCTCATTTTGACTTTTACAGTCAATCATTGAAATTGGTAGGTCCTTATAATATTGACCCACCATAGTCTAAAGGTTGATTTAAAATTTCAAAATACAGCTTGCTAGTAAATTTGTTTGAGCTTAGTAAAATAATTTTGTTTTATTCTTCAACTCCTGTTCAACAGACCGAATACTCTGCAACATCAGGGAACTGTTAGAACTGGTCATTGTGGGGAAAAGCCATTTCACAGGAAAGAGTGAAGGGGGAAATCCAGAGGTGATTCTTCTGCAAGAATACAGACAAGGAGTTTATCTGATGTTCATTTCGTTGATTCAAGTTTTGTTTCACAAAGTTACAACGAATTACCACTTTTCCTTTATGAAGGACCTAATAATTTATCACACAGAGGAAGACAAATGTAGATGAATGTGTTGACGATGTGGGAAGTGCAAGATGTACACTTTTGTATTATACAGATATGTGATCTCTTTTGAAATTCACTTAGCTAATGGGATCTTCTGTGTCTGGAATCTGGGCAAGAAGTAAATAGAAAGTGAAGAAAGGAATTCTGTGATTGAAAATAGCTATCATATTTTGTTATTGTAAATTCTAACCCCTCCCCCCAAAAAATATTATAGGACAACTTTTTTTGTTTTAATTTTTTAAAAAATAAATGTTGAGTAGTAAATCATGGCACAAAAACTGGATACTTCTTAGAACTTCCCCAGTTTATAAAGTTGCCAGGCATAACAAAAAATGTTTATACTGTCATGCTTTTAATATTATTTTATTTGTTTATCTAAAAGATAGTTTCCATAGACCAGAAAGGAAACTATGTTTTAAGTAAATGAATAAACTATTGTCCACTGAGTACCAGAAATTGAGAAAGCACATTGACAACACAAAAGAAGTCAGCATGAAATATACATTCTTACAAACAAACAAATAAATAATTTCAGATAACCATTATGTTCCAAGGAAAAAACTGAAACTGTGAGACAGACTAACTTTATTAGGATATTCTTTAATAAAAGGGATCAAGGAAAACCTCTTAGATTTTACCTGTTTTGACCTCTGAACTAAAACCTAAACAAGTAGTAGTAGTAATCCATGAAAAAACTTGTGTGTACTGAATTTTGTGATCATGCTCTTCTAATTAGATCTGTTTGTTTAAAAATATAAATATGGATATATGTACTTATTTATTATAATCCATATACTTAATGACTAAACATATTTTAAAGTATTAGATTAAAATGTATCATTTTTTCAATAGCTTGTGGATGACAGTTTAAAATGTCTTTTCTAGAATTTCAAGGCACAATACACATGTGATATGAAATTCATTGTTAACAACACTGGTTATAAATATATTTTTAAAATAGTTTCCATGAGGATTTCTAAATTAATGACTGACTTATCAAATCTAAATACATTATTATTATGTATTTAGACATAAATACATAATAATACCTCACTGTGTGTCTGAAGCACTTGTACAAGTGTTGTAGCTGATGTCAGATCACCTTATTCTTTTTGCTCACATCTGCTTGTTTTTTCAGATGCATTCAATTTGTAGTTTCTTTGAGGGAATTTTTTCTCACCCATATGCCTATTTTGTGAGAGTTAGTTTAGTTAAAACTTGATAGCATACTTTCCAAATCTACTCAGGCACAGGAAACCCTCAAAACCTTGTAATACAAGTCAGGGCCAAGAAACAGAGAGGCTGCTGCTGTCAAGCCTCCAGTTTCCCAGAACTTCCACCCCTACTTCTTCTTGATACGTCGCACAACCCACATGACATGTGAGAAGGTATCAGGCACAGACCGAGTGAACGCCTCAAGGACAACCTGTATATTAAGTATAGTAAAGGTGTTTTTTTTTTTTTAATTTTTAAATTCTGGATTTAAAAATAGAAATATAAATTCTATTATCCATTTATCTCAATGGATCATTTCGAACACTCCCTGAGTTGTATGTATGTACCTCGGAAAGCTCTGTTCACTTCATATTTGGACTGGAGGAGGGAAGTAAGGCAGCTCTCAGACTAATGGATATTTTTACTGAAGAAAATGTCTTGTCTCAAAGTAGCTACATTTTTTTTATTGCATCCTTTATCACAATACAGCTGAAAAACCCAGGTTAAAGATGCTACCACACTCTTGGTCAGCCAGAAGATATTTAATAATGATGGATTAAGGAACTGCTAAAAGAAAAAAGAGATAATTGAAGTGTCTGTTAGGTAGATAAAAGCATTAATTCTGATAAATATCAGTTACATTTTAACTCCTATCCACATAACTTAATGGTAATTAGTATGATCCATAAAGTAACATTTTTTCTAAAAGTGAACTTTTACCATCCAAGATTTACATGCAGAGTATTTTACATTATTCTTGTAGTAAACAAGGCTAACTAAAAAGAAAAAAAAAATAACCCTTTCAACATTTAAATGATCATATTTGTTCACATTTCTATCATTATTTCCCTAAGAGAACCTTATTTCTTTAGGTAATATTACTATTATGATGGTGACGTATCATTAAATTCACGCAGAGGCTATGCCTTTCATCTGTGGTATCCCTCCTTATAACTAACATAGAGGAAAGAATAGAGAAGAGCCCCCCTTAATCACGATATTAGTTCTGTAGTAACTGCATTCTTGTAACATCAAGAATCATTCTGAACACCGAAAGCCAAAGAGCAAAGAATCATAGTTTAATCCTCAGCTACTAATTAACAAGTATCAATAAGTACTCTCTGCTCTGTAGTTGTCCTGCCTTCATCCTATCTCCAAAATGCTGAGTGGACAACAGTTTTTCCTAATGCACTGACAGATCTTATCACATCTTTTTATTTTGGTTGATTTTTTTTTTTTTTTTTTTTAATGGGAGTAGGGTGCCAAAATCCAGTTGTATAAGAGCTTTGCCTCACAAAATACACAATCCATCTATACATCATGGCATGGACTATAATCCCTTATTAATAGAATAGGAAGAAATAAGACCAAAATATGTAAAATACACAGAAATATAAAATATAAATTTTTAAAATGCACTCATGAGCAAAATATATGACTGTGTAAGATATTCAAGTGTAGTCAACATAGTTTTTCACAGTGTATGACTGTGTAAGATATTCAAATGTATTCAACATAGTTTTTTAAAAATTGCATCTAATACATGTAAAATGTAAATGGTGTGCTGGTCTCAGAATTAGGTAATTACTAAGGTAAACACTATCGTTTTACTGGTTTTAGTATAAATTATTAATTTTAACTCCTTTCTCACTTGCACTTATTTAGAGCACAATGCAAGTCAAAGCTATAATTCTCTCTGATTAATACATAGCTCTATTTTTTATTCTGGGACTCTGTTATATTAATATTCTTCCTGTATTGCATAGAGGCTTTCAGGCATTTCATCAATAACATATAGACTTCCTATATAAAAAAATAAGGTCAATTCAGAAGGGCTATTTTCCTATTCTTATTCAGTTTGGATTGATATGGGTAAATTATCATTTTAAAGTACTATTTGCCTACCCTAGCAATGCTTTTCTTGATGTTAAATGTTAGCAATATTAGAATTTCATAAAATTAGAATTTTATTAAAATGAAGTAAAGTATATTAAATTAAATGTATAATTGTGCATTTAATTTTCATAGCAATACTCTTTCCAAATGTACACAAAGAAACAGAAGGTTGATGAACTTTTAAAAAATTGTCACTCATGGTTAATTTAAATATAGTCTATGTTGCCTTGCATGATAATAGACACACTTGTTATGACAAAGTAACAGGGTTCAATAATTTTAAATTGATTAATATTTTATATGGTCACATTTCTATTAAGACAGTTGTTAAAGGTAATTATACAGGCCCCAATTGTATACACACACACACACACACACACACACACGCATATTTATCTGTATTCAGTAAGAAATAAAGAATTTGGGGTTGATCTATTTTTTAGATTACTGAAACTAATCTTCATTGAAGGACAAATTTTATTATTTATTAAGAAAGTATGATTAATCACTTTAATTGCAACCATGGTTTAAAAAACAGCTGGGGCAGAATAAAATTTATAGTCAGAATAGATGTTATGATTTTATAAAAGGAAATTTCTACATCATGAAAATTCTTTTCCTAGCTCTACATATGAGAGCTTTACAGTTTTTTAACTGAGTCAGCATTCTTACTAGGTAAAATTGCTTGAACCTTAAAGTGCAAACATTGTTGAGAAAAATACTGACCTGTGTTTATGAAAAAGTATGAACAATTGACATATCTATTCTTGCGATCACAAGGTATTGATGCAAGTTTCTAAAGGCATAAATGCAGGAGCTAGAAAGGCCCTTAAAAAAAAAAGAAGAAAAAAAAAAAAAAAGACTTTGGATAAAACAAGACTGTGTAACGAACATATCTGCCCTATCCCTAGACCTGACATAGTGGTGCTGAAGGAGTGAATGGAGCTAAGGGAAATGAACCATACAGAAAACCAGAATGAGTTTAAGCTAACAATACATATTACATCAAGAATTTAAGTAACTTGTTAGTTAAAAAGAAATCATATGCCTCTGTTAGAGGATGGAATAAAGAAAATTATCAACTTAAATTTTCTGCTGATTCTTTTAGTATCACACAGTTTCCTCATGGATTTTATTTTCTCTTTGTTTCACAGATTTTATTAGTCATTACTCAGGAAGTAAATCTTTGTCCCATAATAATTAGCAAGATCAATGTAGTATTTATTTCTGTTTTACTCATTGAGTTTTAGGAAATTGACAGATTTTGTGAATAACACTAGCTTATATTCTCCAGGGCTCTCTGTATGTTTCTGTGTATTTATGTGTAATACATCTGTTGCACTATGCAGCTCTTCTCAGAATCATTTTCTGGTTTCTGCTCAGCAAAAGGGTGAAAGGAAAACAACTTAGAAGACAAAAATGAAATTGTTGCCAGGCTGCAGCTCTGAAACAAACTTGGAGGCTCCTTCAGTTTTTTTGAAGCAGCATGTGTCAAACTCGTGGTGAATCAGATTTTTATACTCAGAATCAGAATCCGCTTAGCTGACACAGCTGATGTCAAAGCTTTGAGGGTACAGTGCAAGATTCCTGTTTGTGCTGAAACACTGAGCACTTCCACTGGAAATTTATTTACCTAAAACAATTGCCTCACCTTCAACTGAATGCTGGAGTGCAGACATCCAGAAAACCTGCTTTCTTTTTTAGAGCAAAGGCAATGAAAAATGTGATGTCACCTTTTTTCTTTCTACAGATTGCCTCTGAGAGCATATGTACCTAATAGTTTGCTGCCACCTTTCTATGTTATCAAGTCTAGCTGCTTAATTGTTGAAAAAGGTGTAAAGCAAAGCCCCATGTACATCCATTTTATTAGATAAAATAATTGCTGAAATAGAGCACCAGATTAAACTATAATGTTTTTCCTGAGGATATTAGGTGAGGGATTTTTAAAAATTTATTTAAAAGGGCTTCGTTGAGGACATACACATTGAGGAATGCGTACGTCCTCTTCTATTTTGAAATAAAATCTATCGTATTAAAGGGATTCTGTGGTAAAATCTATACAAGGCTGGGCACAGTGGCTCAGGCCTGTAATCCCAGCACTTAGGGAGACCAAGGCAGACAGATTGCCTCAGCTCAGGATTTTGAGGTAAGCCTAAGCAACAAGCCAAAACCCCATCTCTACCAAAAATGCAAAAACTTAGGGTGTGATGGTGTGTGCCTGTAGTTCCAGAGCTACTTGGGGGGTTGAGGTGGGAGAATCACCTGAGCCTGGGAGGCGGAGGTTGTAGTGAGCTGAAATCTCACTACTGCATTCCAACTTGGGTGAAAGAGATCCAGTCTCAAATAAATAAATAAATAAATAAATAAATAAATAAATAAATAAATAAATAAAATTATACAGCAGTGTGCTAAGCAGGATTATATTATTGTCTAACCATCTTATTATGAAGGGTTTTCTATGGAATTCTTCAAGTATATAATGAAATTGGAGTTTCTCATGTGCATTATAAACAGACATACCTATATGAATCATTTAAAAAATAACTTTATTATCATGCTTCTATAGTACCCTAAATTGCTAAGGAAATTCTCATTTATAGTTTGTGTTCGGCAGTTAAAAATCTCTGATTTAACGAAATTCTGACTCTTACCCACAGATTTAAAGAAATAACTTGAACTTAAAGTGATTTTTTATTTTGGATTTAAATTATACTTAACTGTAACACAGGTATACATGGTAAATACTGTTGTTCAATAATAAATTATAATGTGTAAGTAAATAATAAAAAGCTGACTGAATACCTACACACCTGAATGTACATACAAGGATCTTCATCTTCTTTTCTTTTTCTTTTTTTTCTTTTTTCTTTTTTATTATTATACTTTAAGTTCTAGGGTACATGTGCATAACGTGCAGGTATGTTACATATGTATACTTGTGCCATGTTGGTGTGTTGCACCCATTAACTCGTCAGCACCCATCAACTCGTCATTTACATCAGGTATAACTCCCAATGCAATCCCTCCCTCCTACCCCCTCCCCATAATAGGCCCTGGTGTGCATGTTCCACTTCCCGAGTCCAGGTGACCTCATTGTTCAGTTCCCACCTATGAGTGAGAACATGCTGTGTTTGGTTTTCTGTTCTTCTGATAGTTTGCTGCGAATGATGGTTTCCGGCTGCATCCATGTCCCTACAAAGGACACAAACTCATCCTTTTTGATGGCTGCATAGTATTCCATGGTGTATATGTGCCACATTTTCTTAATCCAGTCTGTCACTGATGGACATTTGGGTTGATTCCAAGTCTTTGCTATTGTGAATAGTGCCGCAATAAACATGCGTGTGCATGTGTCTTTATAGCAGCATGATTTATAATCCTTTGGGTATATACCCAGTAGTGGGATGGCTGGGTCATATGGTACTTCTAGTTCTAGATCCTTGAGGAAT
>NW_016814129.1:128853-142881 GCF_001698545.2 Rhinopithecus bieti
ATCCTGAAGAGTGTTTTCCAACTTGGTTCCATTTTCCCCCTCACTTTCAGGCACCCCAATCAGATGTAGATTTGGTCTTTTCACATAATCCCATACTTCTTGCAGGCTTTGTTCATTTCTTTTTCCTCTTTTTTCTTTAGACTTCTCTTCTTGCTTCATTTCATTAACTTGATCTTCAATGGCTGATACTGTTTCTTCCAGTTGATCGAGTTGGTTACTGAAGCTTGTGCATTTGTCATGTATTTCTCGTGTCATGGTTTTTATCTCTGTCAGTTCGTTTATGACCTTCTCTGCATTGATTATTCTAGTTATCCATTCTTCCATTCTTTTTTCAAGATTTTTAGTTTCTTTGTGCTGGCTACATAATTCCTCCTTTAGCTCTGAGAAGTTTGATGGACCGAAGCCTTCTTGTCTCAACTCATCAAAGTCATTCTCCATCCAACTTTGGTCCGTTGCTGGCGATGAGTTGTGTTCCTTTGGAGGGGGAGATGCACTCTTATTTTTTGAATTTCCAGCTTTTCTACCCTGCTTTTTCCCCATCTTTGTGGTTTTATCTGCCTTTGGTCTTTGATGATGGTGATGTACTGATGGGATATTGGTGTGGGTGCCCTTCCTGTTTGTTAGTTTTCCTTCTAACAGTCAGTACCCTCAGCTCTAGGTCTGTTGGAGATGGCTTGAGGTCCACTCCAGATCCTGTTTGCCTGGGTATCAGCAGCAGAGGCTCAGTTGAAAATGCAGAAATCACCCGTCTTCTTTGTCCCTTGCGCTGGGAGCTGGAGACTGGAGCTGTTCCTATTCGACCATCATGCTCCACCCCCAGATCTTCATCTTCTAAGCCATTAGTTTCAAATAAAGTAAGTGATAATAGTTTAAACTTACAGTTTTATAGTACTATACTTTTAAAATAACTTAACCTTTTAAATACACAAAGCTCACAATAACTTTATATATTTAAAATTGTTCATCTTTATTTCCTTTAGTTAGTAATTGCCATTGTTTATAATTCTTTAAGTGATAATATGTCAATAATTTTCATTAACCTTGAAAATGGAGTCAAAATGAACTTTAGAAATTTGGCAATAACATAGTGCCTATACTGGATATTTATGTCCTAAGAAAAGAGAAATAGAGCTGTTAATTCAGATTAAAATATTCTAAAATACTAACAGTTAATGTAAATCATATGTTATATTATTACTCTTTTAGTAACTATGATAAGAAGTTATATTGTGTGGAGTGGTTCGCAAGGAATAAAAATGAAATGAAGAAAATGTTGATGACGAAATAAAAATCAAACATGAGAATGGATCTCAAGGAAGCTTGTTAGTGTTATTAAGATTGAACAAGTAATATTGAACCTAATATTTAATAATTCCTATATAAATATCATCCCAAGTCATTCTTTACCACATTACCTGGTTAGTTTACTACTTATTATAATAAAAATATTTTTTATAATCTGAAATAATGCTATTTTGTTTTTTAGAGTTTTTATTTTATTTCTTACTGCTGGCTCCACATGGGAAATAAGTTGCATCATGCAGATTTCTGTTTTATTTATACAGTTTGGAATCAATGGCACTTAATTCATGGTCAGACACAGAATAGGTAGTCAAATATTGTAATGAAATAATTAATGACTGCATTAATTATG
Organism: Rhinopithecus bieti; assembly: GCF_001698545.2. Taxonomy (NCBI): domain Eukaryota; kingdom Metazoa; phylum Chordata; class Mammalia; order Primates; family Cercopithecidae; genus Rhinopithecus; species Rhinopithecus bieti. Next base: position 130,508 of record NW_016814129.1, read on the forward strand.
TAAAGTTCCCTGCACATGTTCTTGGAAAATAATGCAACTTTGTTTTTAGTGTAAGAGAATTTCAATTGCCTGCCTTTAATATAATCTGGATTTGTAACATATAGGGCAGATATGTAGACCTTAACTTCGGTATTCTACCTGTATTTATTTCATTTTCTTCTCATGTGCAAGGCAGGCTATTATTTTCATTCTTTTCTCTTGTTCAGGCATTTTGTCATATCTCTATTTTCTTACTTTGAGGTGATTAGTGTTTTTAGGATTTTTATTTCTAAATGCAAAGAGCAATTGGGTTGGGGAAGACTAGTTTTTAAGAGAAAGAGGTAGCAAGAGAAAGATCTATAAATTCATGGATGCTGTGATACTCACAGATGTTCTTCAGAAATAAGATTTATTGTTCAGTCCTCTACTCTCAGCACTCTTCAGGAATTGTTTCAGTTGAAGAGAGTCATCTGACTCGGGGTCGTAGCCGCTCCATGCTATTTTTGGAACTCTTCACATGGTTTTATGAGGTTCCTTTAAGATCACTTGATTTGTCTCTTTGTCCATTCATTTTGTCTTCCTCTCCGTTCTAGAGGAATTAATTCAAGCACACTTGAAAATATAACTACTGCATGCAAAACTTCATTTTACACTCTGCTTTCAGGGGAAACCAACTTGGAAATGTTAACACAGCATTTTTGTCAGAAAGAAAACACTTAGATGAGATTTTGAACTGAATGAAATACCTCCCATCTGGAAATGAGGATTCCATAACCATGGTGTCGAGCAGAGAGCTCCTGACACAAGGTAGCAGTGCAATTGTTAACATGCTCTCCTGTGATAAACTGGGATGATATAATTGGTGGGGATATGCAAACTGGGTATTGCATCAGTCTTTGGAGAACTATAGGGGAAATAATAATATTGAGTACAGTAGAATTGCTCAGTTTAATTACTTTGGGAAAAAATAACAAAAAACAGAGCAATTAATTGGTAACTAATGCTAACCATAAAGGTAAAAGCCAAGTCTCCTTATTATTGTGCAAAGAAGATCTCATCTTCTACATTGGGTAGGAAGAGAAAGATGAGGACCAGGTCCATACTTAATTGTAAGAATATTTGACCTCTAAAGAAAGTTCTATGGTTGAATATTCACACAGAAACTCTGGGAGATGGGGCAGAAACACTGGTGGAATGGCTTCTAGAAATATCAAAATGTAATAACACATACAGACTGCAGTAAGCAGAATAATGTCCACTAACGATATTCTAAGCTCCTAAACCTTTGGTATGTTTGGCTGTATAGAAAAGGGGAATTAATGTTTCTGACAAGATTAAGATTGTTAATAAGTTGACCTCTAAGAGGTTATCCTAAATTACCTTGGTAGGCATAATGTAATCACAAGAGATCTTAAAAGTGAAAAAAGAAAAGCAAGAAGAAGATTTCTTAAAATGCTTCCAGTTCAAGTCAGAACTAAGGTGAATATTAGGTCCCACCAGTTTTACAGAGCTGTAGATGTTTTGCTGTTGTTCTTTCAAAAAAAGAAGAATCTACAATAAACATGTTCATTTGAGAAAAATAATGTGTTTGTTAACTTTTTATAGCCATTCCCAAGTTACTTTAAACTTTGTATGTTGTTCAAGAACAGAGTATATACTGGTTAGGATGTGTTCATAGCTGATGCATCTCTAAAAAATTTTTCATGAAGGCGGCTAGCTTCTGAACATCTTCAATCGTGACAGCATTACACAGAGAGGCCCTGATACCTCCCACAGACCTATGCCCTTTCAAGGACAACATATTGAGTTCAAGAGCTTTATCAATAAATCGTTTTTTCTAAAGCATCATTTCCTTTGGCATTGCCTGTGCGGAATGGAATATTCATCTTGCTTCTATTTCGGGGCTCCACTGGACATACGTAGAATCCTTAAGAATTATCAGTAATCTCATAAATCATTTGGGATTTGATGGAGCTAAGCTGCTCCATGGTCACGGTACCTCCATTGTTTTTAATCCACTCCAGGACCATGACATAGATGCTGAAACATGGAGGCGTGTTATACAAGGAGCTGCTTCCAGCTTGCGCTTTGTATTCCAGGACCGAAGGGCACTCTCGGAGGGCAAATCCCAGTAGGTCATCATGGACAATCACCACGGTGACCCCAGCAGAGCCAACATTCTTCTGAGCACCAGCAAAATGCCTTTGCTGCTACTTTTTCTAGTTAGATTTCAAACTTTCCTCTGGACTTAAAAATGCAAGTTGCAATTAATTATTTCTGGAGTCGTAACACACAGCATAGAGGGTAGGTGGGCCCTCTAGGTGCTGAATCTAGACATCTGTGGGGACTCCTGGGTTCAGCGGTTGTTGATTCAAGGTCAACATTGACCATTGGAGGAGTGGTTTAAGAGGAGTTAAGGCAAAGGGCAAACTGTAGATCGATCTTTATACTGTTATTACAAGAGAAGTGACATACTTTATATATGTTTATATTAGCCAGGTCTGTTTTTAATACCATATACTTTATATTTCTATATATTTATATTTATAATAATACTGTTATCACTGATACATGTAGACACTTTTAGAATTTATTAAATCCTTGACCTTGTGCATTATTCCATTAGCAACAGTTGCACCGCATCCCCAGTCTTCCCCTTCCTCTTTTTAAGCTGTTTTATGAAAAGGTCTAGAAGTTCTTGATGCATTTTACCATTCTTTCCATAGGTAGAAAAGAAAGGTGATTGGTTGGTTGTTTTTCAGTTATGCCATTAAATTAAACATTAAACATTTCTGTTAAATTACCTTATCCTTTGTTCTCTTGACTGTTTACTTTGTAATGTTTGATGACAAGAGTGATACTTTGCTGAAAAGTCTTTCCCCTCTTGTCTATCTATTGTCAGTATTTTATGTTGAATATGTAAAGAACATTAAAGTCCTAAAACGTCTGGAAAAAAAAAAGTGAAAGAAGAAAGAACCACATAGATGGCAGCATCGGAATTTGGGCAATGGTGCTGCTGGGTTATGAGCCAAGAAATGCAAGCTTGCTCTTGAAGTTGGAAAATGCAAGAAAACGTATTTTACTAGAGCCTGCAGAAGAACCTAACCTTGCCAACAACCTGATTTTAGCCCAGTGAGACCCTTTGCAGACTTCTGACCTCTAGAACTGTAAGATAAATTTGCGTTGTTTTAAGACCCTAAAATATGGGTAACTTGTTATAGTAGAAGTAGGAAACTGATACACTTACTGAGATGCCAAGGTGGCTGTGGCAGATGTGGCAGAAGGAATTAAAAGGCAGCAATTTGCTTGCAATTATATTCTGTGTAAGATCAGGAGTTTGGTTTGAGACTATTGCAATAAAGTGAATATCAAAATAAGGCAAGTCACAAAGAGCATTTTAATTTTTAAATGTATATAAAACTTATGTTGAGTAGATACACATGGACACAAAGATAGAAACAGCAGACACTTGGCCTCCTATAGTTGGGAGGTTATGGGAAATTGAGTGTTGAAAAACTACCTATTGGGTACAATGATAACTATCTGGGTGATGGGTATACTAGAAGGATGAACTTCACCACTATACCAGTATATTCATGTAACGAACCTGCACATGTATTCTCTGACCCTAAAATTTAAAAAAAGAAAATAAAAGGTTAGGTTTATACCACAGTGTAGTCTTACTGTGCAATAACATTGTGTGTAAATTATGTACATATCTTAATTAAACATATTTCATTGCTAAAAGATGCTAACAATAATCTGAGTCTTCAGCATATTCTAATATTTTTGATGCTGACTGATGAGGGTGATGGTGCTGAAAGTTGAAGTAGTTGTGGCAATTTCTTAAAATAAAATAATGATATTTACAAAACTGGTTTACTCTTCCATTCATAAAAGTTTTCTCTGTAACATATGATACTATTTGACAGCACTTTACCCACAGTGGAATTTTCCATAATTAAAGTCAATCCTCTCCAATCTACTTTATCAACTCATTTGACTTAATAATATTTTTAATTCTTTGCTGTTTTTTCAGTAATGTTCACAGCATTTTTACCAGGAGTATATTCCATCTCAATAGACCACAATCTTTTCTTATCTATGAGAAGTAACTTCTCATGAGTTCAACTTTTATCTTGAAATAGAAAAAAAATTAGCCATATATTCAGGCTTTGCTTTTAGTACTAATTATCTTGCTATTTTCACCACATCTGCAGATATTTTCTCCACATGAACTGCTCAAAGTTATCCATGAGGATTGGAATCAACTTCTTCCAAACTCATGTTAATGTGGATATTTTGATCTCCTCCTATGAATGAATCACCAAAGCTATTAATGGCTCCTACAAAGGTGAATACTTCCAGAAGGTTTTCAGTTTCCTTTGTCCACATTCATTGAAGTAATCGTTTATTAAATAATAAGATTTAAAAGTGGAAATTACTCCTAAATTAAAGTGCTGCACAATGGATATTGTGTTAGCAGGCATGAAACAATATTAATCTCCTTGTGCTTCTCCATTAGAGCTCTTGGGTGATGAGCCACATTGTCAATAAACAAGTACTCTTTTAAAAGGAATCTAATCTAAAGGAGTAATAGGACTCAACAGTGGGCTTAAAATATTCAGTAAACCATGCTGTAAATAAATTAAACATCATCCAGGCTTTGTTGTTCCATTTAAAAAGCAGAGGCAGAGTAGATTTATCAGAATTCTCAAGTGCCCTAGACTTTTCAGAAAGGTAAATGAGCATTGGTTTTAACTTCAAGTCACCAGCTACATTACCCTGAAGCACGAGTTAGCCTCTCTCTTTGATGCTTTGAAGATAGGTATTGAGTTCTTCTTAGCTATGAAAGACCAAGATGGCATCTTCTTCCAATAAAAGGCTAATTCATTTACATTAAAAACCTGTTGCCTTGTGTAGCCACCTTTATTAATTATCTTAGCTAGATTTTCTGGATAACTTGTTGCAGCTTCCATATCAGGACTTGCTGCTTAACCTTGAATTTGATGTGATGGAGATTGCTTCTTCCCTTCCACCATGTGAGCCAACCTCTGTTTGCTTCAAAGGTTTCTTTTGGCAGCTTCCTTACATTTCTCTGCTGTCATAGAGTTTAAGAGAGTGCTGGAGAGGATGTGGAGAAATAGGGACACTTTTACACTGTTCTGTTGGTGGGATGTAAGCTGTTCAACCATTATGGGAAAACAGTATGGTGATTCCTCAAGGCTCTAGAACTAGAAGTATCATATGACTCAGCCATCCCATTACTGGGTATATACCCAAAGGATTATAAATCACACTGCTATAAAGACACATGCAAACGTATAAGTTATATTGCAGACAACTATTCACAATAAAAAGACTTGGAATACAAACCCAAATGTCAATCAGATAGACAAGAACATGGATTAAGAAAAATAGTGGAACAACAATATATAACCATGAATACTATGACAGCCAATAAAAAAGGATGAGTAATTGCATACATATTGTAAGGGACAATGGATGCAGCTGGAAACCGTCATTCTCAGCAAAACTAATCAACCAAGACAGAAACCAAACACCGCATGTTCTCACTCATAGGTAGGAACTGAACAATGAGATCACTTGGACTCGGGAAGTGGAACATCACACACCAGGGCCTATCATGGGGAGGGAGAAGGGGGAAGGGATTGCATAGGGAGTTATACCTGATGTAAATGACGAGTTGATGGGTGCTGACGAGTTGATGGGTGCAGCACACCAACATGGCACAAGTATACATATGTAACAAACCTGCACATTATGCACAGGTACCCTAGAACTTAAAGTATAATAATAATAAAAAAATAAATAAAAAATAAAAATAAAAAAAGAAGCATACCTGAAAGAAAGATGTAGAGTTTGTAAACATAAAACTCAAGTGCCCAAAACCATAAAATAATCTAATATTGTGAAAAAAATAAATAAATAAAAGAATTTAAGAGATTGAGGGACTTGCTCTGGATTAAGTTTTGGCTTAAGTGAATATTGTAGCTAATTTGATCTTCCATTCATACCACTACACTTTTTTCCATAACAGTAATAAGGTTGTTTTTCTTTCTTATCATTAATATGTTCACTGGAGTAGCACATGTAATTTCCTTCAAGAATGTTTCCTTCGTATTCACAACTTAGCTAGCTGGCAAAAAAAGGCCTATGGCCTATCTCAGGTTTCAACTTCCTTCCTCACTAAGCTTAATAATTTGTAGCCTTTAATTTATTGAGAGAGAAATGTAACTCTTCCTTTCACTTGAACACTTAGAGGTTATTGTTGAATCACTAATTGGCCTGATTTCAATATTATTGTGTCTTAGGGAATAGGGAGGCCCAAGGAAAGGAAAAGAGACTGGGCTATGGCTAGTCTATGGAGCAGTCAGAACACATTCAATATTTATTGATTAAGTTTTCTATCTTACATAGGTGTGGTTCACAGTTCGCTACATATCAAAACAATTACAATAATAGCATCAAATATCACTGACCAAAGGTCATCTTAACAGGTAATAATAATAAAAACTTTGATGTATTGCAAAATTACCAAAATGTGACACAGGGACACAAGTGAACCTGGGCTGTTGAAAAAATGATGCCGATAGACATGCTTGATGCAAGATTGCCATAAATCTTCAATTTATAAAAAAATACAGTGTTTGTGAAACACAGACAAGGTCTACTTATATGTCAATGAGAAAGTAATATCCTTACTAGCAAGTTCACTGATTGCTTTTTTTAGGGGTTTTCCTGATGTTAAAAAAATGTTGTTGTTGTTGTTGTTTTTCTTTTTGTTCGTTTTCACATCAGGAAATAACTTGGCTCTCTGAGCGCAAAGATTAAGTGCCATCATTTGACCAAAAAAAAAAAAAAAAAAAAAAAGTTTTCTGGTGGTTTTCAAACATCAGAAGTCAGGCTGACTCAATTATTGCTATTGGACGCAACACCACAGTGGCAGCCATGGGAGCCTAAGTTGCATAGAGTTATAATTTTTTTTAATAAAAGACAATTTTCCTAATGACAAGATAGATGAGCAACCAGTGAGATTATGACTATTCACACTCTATAATCAAGAAAGAAAGAAGAACCTATGAATGAAAAAGGTAGACATTTTCAAAATATAGCCACAATTTCATCATACAGACTCCAGAACTCAGACAGTTTTGGGATTCAAAGCACATTAACTGAAGGATCAGTCAGAACCCCAGGAGGAAGGACTGACAATACTACAGCCATTGTGCACAGTGATGGTTCCTTAGTCCTTCCTAGAAGGGACCAGTAGTCATTTTACTTGCATGGTTATATACTGAGAAAATGGACAACATAAAATCTTTTCAAAACCATTAGACAAAGGCTTGAGCTATATTGATAGTCAGCATTCAAGCTGTCATTGTGACTTCTCGGTTAGAGCGGAGACAACTGTGGGTGAGGCGATGAGTAGAGTCTGGCCTATGTCCTCGTGATGGATCCAAAGCTTCTAAGGCCACAATCCAATGGTCATTTCCCTGGTTGCTAAATGTATAGTTGGAACTAACATACTTGATATTTCCACAATTCCTACATTTGCTCTTTGGCCTGTGTGGGGTGAGAGCTGTCTTAGTGAGAAAGGACAACTAAAGTTTTTTAAACTGTTCTTGTATTATGTAAGACAGTAAATATAAAAATATCACAAACTGAGATGGGTGGCAGAAATAAGTGCTATTTTTAAAGACCTAAACTAAAGAATACAAGTGAAGTGTCCTCATTTTATCACCTGTTAATTCACCAGCCTGGCCTGTGCAAAGACCAGCTGAATTCAAGGATGACAGCAGACTCCTTTAATCTCAAGCAAGTAATAAACTCAACTCAGCTGTAGCTGTTCTGTCAGATGATAGATAATCTGTAGAACAGATTAACATAGGCTAACATACAGGATATGAGCCATTGACCTGGTAAATATGTTTGCTACCACCTTTGTCCAAATACAGTTTGCTTTGACTTAGATTAAAAGCAGTTTGCATTGACTTAGATTAAAAGCAGTTTGCATTCATGTGAAAAGGTCAATGGTATACAATTATAGCCTTCACTCAGGGCCATGATAACTCTTCTTTCCTTTGTTATAATCTAGAGACCTAGAACCACTGGACGTTTTGCAGATGCGTCACTATATCAATTGCATTAAACTAATAATCCCAGATGAGAAAGAAATGCTAGTACATTAATGGCTTTTGTGGAAACATGCCTTTCAAGGCGCGTGCATGCCTTATATCAGAGAGCATAAGAAAGCTGCACAATGCCTAGTAGGTCTATCTGGATTCTGAAGGCAGCATACTCTATACTAGGAATACTGTTTGGATCAGATAGGATGAATACCAGCTTTAAATGGAGTCTAGAGGTTGCATAGCATGAGCAGGTTATGGTACAAAATATCTAGCTACTTAGAGCAATATGATGCAATATGACCCTATGGTATTAGAGCATCAATAAAGGAGTTCCAATGAATCCCACTAAGAGTTCTGGAATGGAACTGCATTATGTGTATCAGAGAATTACAAAACTTTCAGAAAACTATTGGCATTCTCCTGGATCTTGGTAAATACAGAGAGTCTAACCATGGTATAACAAATGACCATGAGGCCAGAGCTGCCCATAATGAGCTGGTTAATGTCAGATCCACCAAGTCACAGGTCATGTAGACCGGCAACAGTTGAATAACCCATTGTAAGATAGCAGTGGTATATCCTGGATGTCACCTAAGAAGTACCAGAGGGCATAAGAAAGCTATATGTGCAGGTGGTCCAGGACAATCACATCAAGCACCTCTGTAGTTAATCTCTGAGGGTGCTCATATTTATGCCACAGGGAGGCTCCCTATGACCAGCTAATAGAAGAGGAAGAATTCATAGCTTGGTTCATAAATGTGTTGGTTTAGCGCATGGGGTGGCTTTGAAATACTATGGCAAGAATAAATTTTCCCAAAGGGGAAAACCTTGGATATTTTGACTAGTCTTCACTTCGAATAGAAACAAAACTTGAATTTAGAATAGTCATTGAATCACAATGCTATTCCTATTAAACTACCATAGACATTCTTTACATAACTAGAAAAAAAAAAAAAAAAAAAATCTGTTTTGAAATTTGTTTATTTATTTATTTTTTGAGATAGGGTCTCACTCTGTCACTCAGCCTGAAGTACAGTGGTGGAATCTCGGTTCACTGCAACCTCTACCCCCCAGGTTCAAGCGATTCTCCTGTCTCAGGCTCCTGAGTAGCTGGTATTACAGGACAAAAGAGAGCCCAAATACCCAAGGCAATCCTAAGCAAAAAGTACAAAGCTGGAGGCATCATTCTACCAGGCTTCAAACTATACTACAAGGATATAGTAACCAAAACAGCATGGAACCAGTACAAAAACAGACACATGGACCAATGGAAGAATAGAGAACCCACAAATACGACCACACACCTACAACTATCTGATCTTCGACAAACTTGATGAAAACAAACAGTGGGGAAAGGATTTCCTATTCAATAAATGGTGCTGGTATAACTGGCTCGCCATATGTGTAAGATTAAAACTGGACCCCTTATTTTTAGTATATGCAAACATTAACTCAAGATGAATTAAAGAGTTAAATGTAAAACCAAAACTATAAAACTCTGGTAGGCAACCTAGGCAATATCATTCAGGGTGTAGGCGTGGGCCAAGATATCATGAAAAAGATGCCAAAAGCAATTGCAACAAAAGCAAAAGTTGACAAATGGGATCCAATTAAACTAAAGAGCTTCTACACACACAAAAAAATAATCAACAAAGTAAACAGACAAGCTAGAAAATTAGAATTTTTTTTTTTTTTTTTTTTGCAATCCATTCTTCTGACAAAGGTCTAATTTCCAGCATCTATAAGGAACTTAAATAAATTTAAAGAATAAACAAATAACCCCATTAAAAAGTGGACAAAGGACATGAAGAGACACTTTTCAGAAGACATATATATATGGCCAACAAACATATGAAAAAAGCTCAACATCATTGATCATTAGAGAAATTCAAATCAAAACCACAATGAGGCTGGGTGCTGTGGCTCATGCTGTAATCCCAGCAGTTTGAGAGGCCGAGGTGGGTGGATTACCTGAGGTCAGGAGTTTGAGACCAGTCTGGCCAACATAGTGAAAGCCCATCTCCACTAAAAATACAAAAATTATCCGGGCATGGTGGTACATGACTGTAGTTCCAGTTATTCAGGAGGCTGAGGCAGGAGAATCACTTGAACCTGGGAGGTGGAGGTTGCCTTGAGCCAAGATCATGCCACTGCACTCCAACCTGGGCAACAGAGCAAGACTCCATCTAAAAAAAGAAAAAGAAAAATGAGGTATCATCTCACACCATTCAGAATGGCTGTTATTGAAAAGTCAAAAGACAGCGAATCAGATGCTGGTGAAGTTTTGGAGAAAATGGAACCGTTTTACACTGTTGGTTGCACTGTAAACTAGTTTAGCCATTGTGGAAGACAGTATGCCAATTTCTCAAAGACCTAAAACAGAAATACCATTTGACTCAGCAATCCCGTTACTGGGTATAAAACCAAAGGAGTATAACTCATTCTGTTATAAAGACACATGCACATACATGTTCGTTGCTGAACTATTCACAATAACAAAGACAGGGAATCAACCTAAATGCCCATCAATGATAGGCTGGATAAAAAAAAAAAAAAAAAAATGTGGTACATATACACCATGAAATACTATGCAGCCATAACAAAGAATGAGATCATGTCCTTTGATGAAACATGGGTGGACCTGGAAGCTACTATCCTTAGCAAACTAATGTAGAAATAAAAACCAGATACCACATGTTATCACCTGTAAGTAGGAGCTAAATGATGAGAACACATGGACACATAGAGGGGAACAACACACACTGGAGCCTTTAAGAAGATGGACGGTGGGAGGAGGGAGAAGATCAGGAAAAATAACTAATAGGTGCTAGGCTTAATACTTGAGTGATGAAATAATCAGTAGAGCAAACCCCCATGACACAAGTTTACCTATGTAACAAACCTGCACTTGTACCCCGAACTTAAAATAAAAGTGAAAAAAAAAAAAAGAAAGAAAGAATATACACCGAATCATGAGCAGTGGTGAATATTTTGGCTGGTTGGTCAAGTCCTGGAAGGAGAGTTTGTAAGACTGAAGGAAGGTGATCTCTAGTAGAGACATATGGATGGACTTGTATTTATTGTTTGCAATAACTCAGAATTTAAGAGGGATGGGTAGTGGAATATAATACCATAATGGGAAAAATATATACATTTTAATGGTGGTAATTTATCAAGAGGAGGGAGTATTTACTTCTTATTTAGAAGAAGAATAGTTTTTTTGGGGAAAGGACTGAAGGTCGTGAAGTCAGCATTCTTTTTTGTAGCTGTATCAGCTGTATCATCAGCATGTAGAATATGCCTGACATACAACAGGTACTTAGTAAATACTTGCTAAAATACTTGTTGAGTAATAGAAACATGCAAAATATATCACCAAGAGGGAAGTATATGGAATAAAATTATGTAAAATTTCAAAAAAATGTAATAATGTTCAATTGATGATTAAAATGATGAGTTACTGGCAGTTTGTAATTGAGTCAACTTAAAGAAGTTAAGTTACTTAATGTCACCAAGATTCTATTTATTTAATTTATTTTGTAAAATGTAATTATGGATTATATTCACCTCATTTTTTATATAAATATGTGATTGCATCTAAATGCATCTAAGCCTACTAGTGTTGATTCAGTAAATGCTTAAGAAAATTTAACCATTTCATAAAGTTATTCACGAAATTGTTGCAAATAAATTGTAATTTATACATAAAAAAAATCAGTGTCTCAGTGTTTATTCTGGTATTTGCCAATATATAGCAGTATGCTTTCACTCAGCAGGAAAAAGATAAATCAAATGACTGTCTCTATTTAAAGATTAAGTGAAAACTGGGAGGATGAAGAGCTAATTTCATAGACAGTTGATTGTATTTTTTCACTTTAGTATATGCTTATTGCTTATTGCCTCTGGTACACTTGAGCATGTAAATCTGTTCGTTATATTTACACACTGATTCAAGAGTTAAAAGACAGATGACAGAGATTTAAACAAAGTGAGTGAAAAACCAAATTCTCCTCGTGCTGATGTATGCTTTTACTCACATAAATGCCAAATGCATTAGCTGAAGTGAGGCTGGGAGGATCTTTATTAATATTTAAATCTGTTGTTGCAGAAGTAGATAAAACGTCTTTCTTTTTTTAATTTTAGAAAAAGACTAGTAAATGACATACTTTAAAAAAATCTTCATTTTGAAATACTTTTCTGCATTTCTCGACCTTTTTATATTCACGGTTAACTATATATATA
>NW_016814129.1:143707-146924 GCF_001698545.2 Rhinopithecus bieti
TTTATTTATTTTTATTTTTAGTTTTTTTTTATTTTATTTTATTTTTTTTTTTGAGACGGAGTCTGGCTCTGTCACCCAGGCTGGAGTGCAGTGGCGCGATCTTGGCTCACTGCAAGCTCCGCCTCCGGGGTTCCCGCCATTCTCCTGCCTCAGCCTCCCTAGCGGCTGGGACTACAGGCGCCGCCATCACACCCGGCTAATTTTTTGTAGAGACGGGGTTTCACCGTGTTGGTCAGGATGGTCTCGATCTCCTGACCTTGTGATCCGCCCACCTCGGCCTCCCAAAGTGCTGGGATTACAGGCGTGAGCCACCGCGCCCAGCCAGTTTGTTTTATTTTTAATTCAGTTTTAAATTTGTGAAAGTTGAATATGCTCTCCCCCTGAAAGATTGCCATTGTCCAAAATTTCAGTTACTTTGAACAAGCAACTATTTAAAAAATGAAAATATTAATGAGAATTAAAATTAAAATGCAAATAGCGTAATCTTTCTTTGCTACTTTAAATTAAGTTTAGAACTTGATCGGGGGGAAAAAAAGCAGAAGGAAATGAAGGTGTTAGCTTCAAAGCAGAGTTCATAAAGCAGACAGTCCTTGGGGGTTGAAGGTGAAATGATAGCATGAGTTCATTATAATGGATTGTTTCGCAAAGAGAGGGAACTAATAGGCATCACCAAAAAGGATGACCCTGTAATGTGCATGTTTAAGATGATGTAATAGGATAAAATTTGAAGGCCACAGATCAATTGCTCAGAAGCTCAGTAAGAGTAACTTTACAATTTGAAATAAGAAAGTTTAGAAAGCATTTAAATAATTTTATTAATATAATAAATTATATGTCCTTTTATCCTAGAAATTTTATTTCTATTTCACACAATTTTATTTTATTTCCCAAAGTAATTTGATTAATAAAATATCATGCTTTTATATATGAGCAACTATGACAGTACAGTATGGGATAAACAGATACAATCAAGTAATTTTTTTCTTTAAGTTGCTGTTAAAAATGAAAGTAATCCATGAATTAATACAGGTTTTCAGTGTAAGTTTTCATACTGTATGGTCGGCGTATGAATAGCTAAGAATCTTAAATAAACTGATGCTTTGTATTGAAAAGCCAAACACACACACACACACACACACACACACACACACACACACACACAAGTATTTTAAACTTCTATTTTGATTATATTGTCCCTAATCTAGTCTCAGGGAAGCAAGAGCTTGCCATTAAGGAACCTCTGTATATCAATGTGGTTTTACTGCTCATTTTGACATCTGCTGGGCAGCAGTAGGGTGAGACCTGCAAAGAAATGAAAAGGATGGAGGAGTTGAATGTGTGAGTTTTTTTAGCTGATCAGACTACTCTTCTATAGTCTTCATTATTCCATTGTCTGTCCCAAATTTTTCTTTCCCCAAATTAATCCTCTCAATTTACTATTGATGCAGCATTTCTTAGAATTTGTTCTATAGAATCACAGTTTTATGAGATATTACTTAGAAAACAAAAAATGCTAGGATAAAGTAACTTTCAGAAAGAAAGAGAGTGCAAAACAAAGTTAAGCAGATTTCTTTACCACAGGTTTGTTTAGAGGATTTCTTATTCTAATGTATGTTATAAAACTCCATAAAAGGGATATTATATGTGGGATGTTTTCCATATTTATCTGATGACTAGTAGGTTTGTATGAATACCTAAGCACTTTAGACTAGGAGTTTGGCAAAGAAAGAGCACAAGCAATGTGAGAGTCAGCAATTCTTTTTTTTTTTTTTTTTTTTTTCTGAGATGAAGTCTCGCTCTGTTGCCCAGGCTGGAGTGCAGTGGCACGATCTCAGCTCACTGTAACCTCTGCCTGCCAGGTTCAAGTGATTCTCCTGCCTCTGCCTCCATAGGCTCACACCTGTAATTCCAGCACTTTGGGAGGCCGAGGCGGGCAGACCACCTGAGATCAGGAGTTTGAGACTAGCCTGGCCAACATGGTTAAACCCCATCTCCATTAAAAATACAAAAATCAGCCAGTTATGGTGACTCTTTCCTGTAATTCCAGCTACTCAGGAGAGTCAGCATTCTGAACAGTCACCCAAGAACAAATGAAAGTGTATTAAAGTATATTTAAGATATAAAGAATGATTATGAAGACACAAAAGGGGCGTACCTAATTTCAGTTGCTGTATCATTCAGATTAGGGATGGGCAGTGACTGATTTAAGGGTAACATTGATTCCAATCTTGCCCTAGAAGAACTAAATACTCTCCTTACCCCATTGCCATAGTCTTCCAGTTATTAAATGGGAAAAATAGAACAAGATGAAATAGCTACTCACTTCCAAAAATAAGGAAAACATAAGGTTGAAGGGCTAATATCCTTGCAATATAGGGCAAAATGAGACCTATAAAGGTATTTAATTCATTGGTTTCTATTTACAGACTTCCAGGATGTTTGATAGCATACTCATCCTCAGGACACCTACAAGGGAACTGCTGAGGCAAGAGTAATCCAATATCCCATCTTAATATGCTGTTAGAATGATAAAGTGTCTACTGAAAATATGTGAAGATGGGGAGGGAGTTGAGACTCATAATAACAATTTGGTGAATATTGCTCTGCTGGAGAGGATGGAACAATTCATATGATGGAACTGAGACAAAAATCAAGTTACCATCCCCTCACATTAGATGGAATAATTTTTAAAATAAGTATTTCTAGCAGAGATTTTAAGAAAATCCCTAAAGTATTTTCAAAATCTTAGGCTTGCAAATTGAATTTTGGAAAGAGTTCATACATTAGAGAAACTAATGCACCTGTTTGTGATTCATCGGAGGAGATCAAAATATCATTACGGACAGGATTTTGGAAGAAGTTGATCCCAACTCTCATACATGACTTTAAGGAATTCAATACTTCAGTGGAGACAGTGATTGCAGATAAGGTAGAAATAACTAGGGAATTAGATTTAAAAGTGGAGTCTAAATATACAATCATGTCATCTGCAAACAGGGACAAATTGACTTCTTCTTTTCCTACGTGAAGACATTTTATTTCTTTTTCTTGCCTGATTGCCCTAGCCAGAACTTCCAACACTATGTTGAATAGGAGTGGTGAGAGAGGGCATCCCTGTCTTGTGCCAGTTTTCAAAGGGAATGCTTCCAGTTTTTCCCCATTCAGTATGATATTGGCTGTGGGTTTGTCATAAATAGCTCTTATTATTTTGAGATAC
>NW_016814129.1:150169-189071 GCF_001698545.2 Rhinopithecus bieti
GAGGTGGAGTCTATAGAGACAGGCAGGTTTCCTTGACCTGCTGTGAGCTCCACCCATTTTGAGCTTCCCAGCGGCTTTGTTTACCTACTTACGCCTCAGCAATGGCGGGCACCCCTCCCCCATCCTTGCTGCTGCCTTGCGGTTAGATCGCAGACTGCTGTGTTAGCAATGAGGGAGGCTCCGTGTCCGTGGGACTCTCCCGGCCAGGTGTAGGATACAATCTCCTCGTGTGCCCGTTTGCTCAAAGCGCAGTATTGGGGTGGGAGTCACCCGATTTTCCGGATGTCGTGTCTCTCAGTTCCCCTGGCTAGGAAAAGGGACTCCCTTCCCCCTTGCGCTTCCCAGGTGAGGTGTTGGCTCACCCTGCTTCAGCTCTCGCTGGTCGGGCTGCAGCAGTTGACCAGCACCAATTGTCCGGCACTCCCTAGTGAGATGACCCCAGTACCTCAGTTGAAAATGCAGAAATCACCGGTAATCTGTGTCCCTCACGCTGGGAGTTGGAGACTGGAGCTGTTCCTATTCGGCCATCTTGCTCCGCCCTGATTTTTAAATCTATTACATTCTAAAGGGGATTTTGTGAACCTTATGCTCCATAAAATGCATACTTTGGAACTAAGTCACTTCAGCCTAATACATTGACCTTTCTTGTTTCAAATCACGGTAAAATTTCAAGCTATCCTAAGCTTAATATCTATAGCCACGTCTTTCAAAAAGTATCTACTATTTGCATGTATTAACCATTGATATTTAAGTACTGCTGTTGGATTCCTTCTCAATTATAACATATGAAATTAATTGCTTCTGTGTTTATATTTTAACATTTGCATAGTTTTAATAGAGAGTATAATTAACTTACATTTTTAATATTAAAAAAAGTATTATGACTATGTCTTGTTCCAAAATAAGAGAGCAGTGAGGTTATAACATCTGTCACTTCATTGATTATCAAGCATTATTTAAGTTGTCTGACTTTCTAGGCAGATGTTCTTGTCCTCCCTCCTAACTCCATGTGACTGTTTCCTGAATTATCAAAGATTATATTTATTCTAACCAAATCATATAATTAGATCTAAGGCTTTTTAAATTTTATATCCTTCATTAAACAGTTTTTGAATGTTTATATTCAAGCATTGCATAGTGTATTGATGGAAGGGGTGAAATAAAACTCTCTGACTTTGTGGTCTAGTAGAGGGCAGTCACAATAATTAAATGATCTATCATGTAAGTTGAAAAAATATACAAAAATGAGTTAAAACAACAATATGACTGTTTACTATTTTAAAAAATAGCAACTAATCTTAACAGAGTATTTCATAAAAGCATAACAATTTCCTGAATGACTTCAAAGGCCAATTTGTATTGTAATAGCTGGAAAAAGAAAGGGAAGAAGGAAGGACTATCAGGTAGTGGTAAAAATATGAGTAGGTAATGGAAGTTAAAACAAAAGAAGTAGATGGATTGGTTGAGGAATGGATACAATTTCTATATTACTGGTACGTAGTATGACTGGGAAAAATTTTGACATGAGACTGACAAAATCAGACCGTAGAAGACACTGGATATTTCACTAAAGAATTTTACTTGAACAACTCTAACGGATTTTGAGGAGAGTAACTGAAATCAGAGAGACCAGTTCAAGGCTGAGAAATGTCAAGAATTCATGAAGTTTGGCCTGACATGGTGTCTCATGTCTGTACTTCCAGCCCTTTGGGAGGCTGAGGAGGGTGAGTCACTTGAGGCCAGGAGTTTGAGACCAGCCTGGGCAATAAGGTGAAGTCCAATCACCACTAAAAACACAAAAATTAGCCAGTCATGGTGGCACATGCCTGTGGTCCCAGCTACTTGGGAAAACTTATGAAGTCCCTATTGAGGAAAAAATATGTTTAAAATTATTGAAGATCTCTACTTAAAGTAATTCAAAGGATGATGAAGCCATTAAATACGAAGAAGGACCCAAGAGAAGGATCAATTTTTGAGAGTCAACAAAATTTGATTTTGAATACACTGGATATATAAAGTTGTCTGAAGACCCATGGCTCATGTTCAGCCAAACCTGATATATAAGTTTGAAATCTACTGAGTCAGACATAGCATTTACAACTGATGCATACTCATGTTATCCAAAACTGTGGGACTAGATTAATCCAAGAAAAGTGATCAGAGAGAAACTTGGAAAAGATCTAGCGCATATTGTAAGCAATGAGTTCCTTAGGGTTAGAAGAAAGTGAGTCTGGCATGGGGATTGAAAATATGCAGTTAGACCTGCAGATGATCAAAAGAAAATAGACTTAGGGAAGCCAAAGACAGAGAGACTTTGAGGAGGAAGGGAGTAGTATAAGAAAGAAAGTGGATAAATAGGCATGGCAACAGACCTCCAGCAGATTTTGCAAGATGAGAGCAAGCTACAGATTTCAAAGGATAAGGAGAAGATGATAAAGAGGAAGAATAATCTTATGAGGATCTTAGTAATGAAAGGTATAAAAGAAATAAGATAAGTCCTAGGGAGATCACAAACTAGAGAAAATGTCTTCAGAATGAAAAAAAAAAAAAAAAAAAAAAAGCACAAACATGCTTAAAAATCAAACTGAAGAAGCTAGTTGTGAGGAAAAGATAATTCAAATAGTTGTAATTGTTTCAGCCCTCTACTCCCTCTTTGCCAGGTAATCTTACATGTTTTATACATGTAAGTCAATCCTCACAATAATCTGTAATGTGGGTAAAATCATTCCTGTGGTCAAGCACAGGGAACAGAGTCTTAGAAAGTTTAAGAAGGTTTCGTAGTATGAGTAACAGAACCAGGAATCACATCAGTGCTATCTGAATCCAGAACCCATGTTCTTTTTATTACTCCATGTTGATTCATCAAGATTGATTCTGTAAAGCAATAGGTAAAAAATATTTGAAGACAGGTACAAGGTCTCCAGGTAAGTGAAATGCTGTTCTTTCCTTCAGTAACTAGTTGAAATCTTTTTCTTACCATAATTATTTCATATTTTTTCAGCCTCCTTCTGTAGCTAATATTCTATATCCTCATTCTGCAAGTTTAAATGTAATTATCAGTCATTTTAGTCTGAATTTTATTAGGTAGTGAAGGTCTTTCTAAAAAAGTTCCTTAGTACCTAACTGCATCTGAGGCAGCTCTTGTAGAGAAAACCTATCCTCTCTAGGTGCTATAGTCATAGAACTCATTTCCTATTTCTCTTTACCTGACCACTTTCACACCATCTTCCAGCACACCAACAGATAAAGTAGGATTTACAGTTCATAATATAATACAGTATTTGTAATATAATATGATATTTCACATACAAAAGCATATGATATAGTAATCCTACTTTATTAATTATTGTTCTGTCTGATGTGTGTTCATCACATTGTATTTTACTCATTACACAGTTGTGTCAATCATACCGAGGAATTCATGACAAAAAGATAGCAAGGAGATAATCTACTTTTTAATATAAAATGAATTAAAATATAAGCTGACTGTTAAATGGTCAACTGTGTTTTGAAGTGAGTCCTGCAATGAAATAAGTAGTAAGTACCTATCCATTACCAAAGCGATTCCTTCAAAGTAGAACAGGAGGACGATTAAAATTCTGTTGATAGAATACTTATTCATAGTCATTACTCAACAACAGACACTTTGTGACCTCATGAAAATGCTAACACCTATTTTTTTATTCATATGTAACCCCATAAAAAATTAAACTGACCCCAATCATAATTTATATGGGCAATACAATCCCTTACTTATACTTTAATGCCATTTCATCAAAGAACTTTCATATTTGTCACTAAATGACACACTAAAATTCACAAAAAGCTCATATCTAAGTTTGACTCTTCACTTAAGGGTGCAGTTATTTGATATAACTGACCCACAAAATACAAAAACAAATAGAAATCTCCAAATAATGTATTATGCTAGTTTTCACCAAGGATAATGTATTACCTAGAATTTATTCATAAAGTGTTCTAAGTTAAATTTGAAGCCAAGTTGTATTATTTTCTTTTCTTTCTTTTGTTAAAACAAATAATGCACAAACCACATTCTGATAACTTTGCTTTGCAGTAATTTTCTGGGTCCCGCATTGTCTAATGAATAATTACATAATTCAGTTTGGTTTGGTAGGAAGAATAACGCCCTCACTCCTCCCAAATATGTGCATAATTTAATTTCCAGAACCTGTGAATAGCTGCTTTATAAGAAAAGGTGACTTTAAAATGTGATTAAAGATCTCAAGATAGGTAGATTATTGTGGATTATGTAATCACAGGGATCCTTAAATACAGAAAAGGGAGGCAAGACAGTCAAAGTTAGAGTCTGACCTCCAGAGTTAGAAGATAATAAATTCATGTTGTCTTAAGCAATCATGGTTATAATAATTTGTCACACTTCCATAGAGAAGCCCCTCTTCTCAAACCAATTAAAAGTCTTTTAAATGAATGCCTTAAAAAGTGCCCTACCTAAAGCCAGGAAACCTGTAGACAAATGGAGCTTACATTGTTCCCAAAGGCTTTCTTTGTACTTAGAGGTACAAGGCATATTGGGAGTGAATATATTTTGTGATACATTTATTTAATAGATCCTGTTAGTCTATTATTCCATCTCATTATTATATGTGTATATATGGCAAAAACAGATTATCACTGACAAAAATAAATAGCCCTTCCTATAAATAAATAAATAACTCATCCTGTAGCTTTTACATTTGTAAATCAGAAAACTTTGTTGTTAAAAATATTGCATTTAGGAAACAATTGCATTAAATATTTATTATGTCTTTTCATAGTCTCAAGAAGTGTAGGGATAAGAAAGTTTTTCCTGAACATTCAGTGGACCAAAATCAGGGACTCCCACAGGTGGTTATAAAATTGCATATTTCTGATCCCCACCTAAAAATACTAAATCAGCAAGCATTGTTGCTGTGATTCCTTTCGTCTGGTATTTTGCCTCAGGGATTTTTTGTACATAATATAATTTGAGAGGTAAGCAAACTACTTAAGAGAATATACATTGCTTGGAATTATTTTCCCTTCTGCCCCTACCCAAGCTCTATGTTATAGAGTCATTGATTGAATGCATGTGTTATTTCCCATTAACTATCTCTTTCTCTTCAGTGTAAATGTAATATCCATTGGTGATATCAGTTGGCTCTGTGTCCCCACCCAAATCTCATCTTGTAGATCCCATAATTCCTACATGTGTGGGAGGGACCACACATGTGGCAGAAGATTGAATCATGGGGGCAGGTCTTTGTCCATGCTCTTCTCATAATAGTAAATAAGTCTCTCAAGATCTCATGGCTTTAAAAAAAGCAAATTTCTCTGCCCAAGCCCTCTCTTTGCCTGCTGCCATTCTGGTAACATGTGACTTGCTCCTCCTTGCCTTCTGCCATGATCGTGAGGCTTCTCCAGCCACGTGGAGCTGTAAGTCCAATTAAACCTCTTTTGTAAATTGCCCAGTCTCCAGTATGTCTTTATCAACAGCATAAAAATGGACTAATAGAATTGGAAATACTTTAGGTTCATTGTTTTAGTTTCCTTTCTGTACTACTAGTTTTCTCCACTTTTATTCTTATTGCTTTAATTTTGTTTTAAATATATGGCACAAAAACATGCTTTCAAAAGTCAAATGTATGCCCAAAGATACTTGAATCTGCATCCCAACACTTTTTTTCCATATAAATTTTAAGATCAATTTATCTAGATCAATGTGAAAGCTAACTGGATTGGATTAAAATCACAAGTTAATTTTAGAGATCATACACATAAGTGCATATTTATGTGGATATATGCCATCCATTCCTATTTTTCCAAGAGTTATTAGAGTGAGTATGTGTTGAATCTGACAAAAGTCTTTGTCAGTATCTAAAAATGTATGAAGACAATTTTATACATTTTCCTATTTAGAGCTATTATTTTGGTGAATCCTATCAGTAGATTTTCTAATACTGAAACATCCATACATTTCTTGTATAAATGAGGAAGATAACCGACAAATATTTCAGGTTCTTAGTAAGGAAACCCTAAATCTTTAGAATTTCCTGAGTGATAGAAGTTCTTTGTGATACATGGTGGGTCCTGATAATTTATGCTAATGAGGTGATCCAGGGTGGTCCCGAGGTAGTTTATGCTAACAAAATGTCTCAGGATAATGGCAGGACACCCCAGCAAGACCAAGCACATGTTTAGAGAGATGACTATTTTACTTGCCACCCTCCAAGGAAAGGGAAAGGGGATTACAGATTAAGTTTAATTGCATGACCAATGATTTAATTAAACATGCCTATGTAATAATATCCTAGTAAATGAGGGTGTAGCAAGATGGAGGAATGAAAACCTACTACATTCATACTTCACTTAGGAATACCAAATTTTAACAACTGTTATAAGTAAATTTTCAGTGCCACAAAAGAAATAGCACTAGAGCATAAATTTAGTTTTCTCAGCAAGGTAATTCTTACTTCTATAGAAGTGTGCAACTCGCAGATGGAGCAATGGCGAGAGCACACCTGAATAAGAGAGGGGATGGAGTTGTTATTCCTCTACTGCTGTGTTGTTCCCCTATTGGTGAGGGTTGGACCACACAGTCTAAGGGCTGGACCACACAGTCTAAGTTAATCCTGATTGGCTATTTTAATAGAGCAGGGGTACAAATCACAGTGCTGGGGGTGAGCAGTTTGGCAGGAAGGGCAGTTACAGAACAGGTGACTCAGGATTACTCAGGTCAGAGTAAGTGACTAGGGGTGACTCAGGATGGAGCAGGTGATAGAGGAAAGGAGGTTTTTTTTTTTTTTTTTCCCCTTGTTTTCTGAAACTAGGGGCAAGAAGATGAAGAGAACGAGGATGTTAAACTTTAAAATGAAGAACAAAGAACAGGGGCGGTGAACATACTGATACACTGGTTCCTTGGAGAGGATCTCTGAACTTACTCTATTTAACAATTTACAGGCTAAAACCTTTGAAGAGGAATTTATTATATCCTACACAACTATCTGCACATGGAAAAGCACCATTATGAGAACAAAAAATCCAGGTGAGTAATCACAGTACCTGATTTTAATTTCATATTATTGAAACAGGCATTGAGGAGGGTCAGAAAGACAGTTTTGAATTTGTAATGCTACCAGTCCCTCATTTCCCACCAGGGGCCATGCAGCATGGAGAGTCTGCACATGGAAGAAGGAGACTACAGTAACTGGAAGACATTACATTGATGTCAGTGCTGCCCTGTCAATAATAGAGAAGGAATGCTGGTCTTAGCCAGTGCCTGTGCATGGAGGGAACATTTGGACCAGAGCTAGCCATAAAAGAATCATCCATCCTACTGGTCAGAACTCGAGTTTCTTGGCAAGCCACACTGAGAGGAATTTTGGAAACTATACAAACACATGGGAATTTAAAAGTATGCTCCTGAATGACCACTTGATCAGTGAAGAAATTAAAAAGGAAATTAAAGAATGTCTGGAAACAAATGAGAATGATATTTGGAACAACCAGTATAGTCAAAGTTATCTGGAACAAAATAAGCAAAACTGGAAGAATCACATTGCTTGACTTCAAATTATACTACAGAGCTATAATAAGCCAAACAGCATGGCCCTGGCATAAAAGCAGACACATAAACACATGGAATAGAATAGAAAACATGGAAACAAATCTATATACCTAAAGTGAGTTCATTTTCAAAAAAGATGGCAAGAACATATACTAAAGAAAGGAGAGTCTCTTCAATAAATAGTGTTGGGAAAACTGGATATTCATATGTGGAATAATGAAACTTGACCTCTATCTCTCTCCATATACAAAAGTCAAATCAAAATGTCTTAGAGTCTTAAATCTAAGATATCAAACTACAAAATCACTACAGGAAAACATTGAAGAAACTCTCAAGGACATTGGGATAGACAAAAATGTATTTAGCAATACCCCAAAAACACAGGCAACCAAAACAAAAATAGACAAATGAAATCACATCAAGTTAAAAAGCCTCTATACAACAAAGGAAACAATCAACAAAGTGGAGAGGCAAGCCACAGAATAGATGAAAATATTTACAAACTACCTAACTGACATTGGATTAATAACCAGAACATATAGAGTTCAAACAACTCTATAGGAAAACATTTAGTAATCTGATCAAAAATGGACAAAAGATTTTAAATGATATTTCTCAAAAGAAGACACAAATGGCATACAAAAAGGCTCTCAAAATCATTGCTCATTAGAGAAATGTAGGTGCAGACTCTCCATGCTGCATGGCCCCGGTGGGAAATGCAAATCAAAACCACAATAGATATTATCTCTCTCCATTTAAGATGGCTTTTATTCAGAAGACGAGAAATACCAAATGCTAGAGAGGATGTGGAGAAAGGAGAACCCTCATACACTGTTGGTCGGAATACATATTAGTACAACCACTATGAAGAATAGTTTGGAAGTTCCTCAAAAACTAAAAATAGAACTACCATATGGTATATGATACAGCAATCCCAATACTGGGTATAGCCACAAAAGAAAAGAAATTAGTACATCAAAGAGATATCCATACTTTCATGTTTATTTCAGCACTCTTCACAATAGCTAAGATATGGAAAAACCTAAATGACCATCAACAGATAAATAGATTTAGAAAAATGTTGTACTTATATACAATGGAGTAATATTCTACCATAAAAAAAAATGAGATCTAGTTATCTGCAGCAACATAGATGAAAATGGAGGTCACTATGTTATGTAAAATAAGACAGGCCCAGAAAAACAAACAGCTTATGTTATCACTTATTTATGAGATCTAAAAATCAAAACAATTGAACTGAAGAAGATAGAGAGAAGAAGCATGGCTACTAGAGGTTGGAAATTGTAGTTAGGGGTGGGGAGGAAATAAGAATGTTCAATAGGTACAATAAAAAGTAGAAATAATGAATCTACTATTTGATAGCACAAAAGGGTGACTATATTCACTAATAATTTAATTGTATATTTCAAAGTAACTAAAATAATATAATTGGATTATTGTTTGTAACAGAAAGGTTAAATGATTAAGCGTATGGATGCTTAATTTTCTATGATGTAATTATTATGCATTGCATGACAGTATCAAAATATCTCATGTACCTCATAAATATATATGTACCTACTATGTCCCCACACAAAATACAAAAATTTTTTATAAAGGAAATTCTAATAAAAACCTTGGACTCAAAACTCATTCGAGCTTCCTGGTTGATAAATACATTGATATGCCAAAGGGTGATACACTCTAATTCCATAGGGAGAAGATAAAAATATATGTGTATAGGACCCTTTCAGACCTCTCTTTCTGTGTGTCTTTTATAATAAAGCTGTCATCATAAGTATAGCACTTTCCCTGAGTTTTGTGAGTCAATTGAGTAAATTATTGAACTTATGAGCATAGTGGGAAATCTCTGAATTTATAGCTAGCTGGTCAAAAGTGCAGGTGGCCTGAGAACCAGTGAAGTGTGACTGGCATCTTAACACTGTAGAGGACTTTGTCCTTAAACCTGTAGAGTCTGATGCTGACTAGAGTTTTGTATCAAAATTTAGTTGTATATTGCTGTGAAGAAACTTTGTTGTTGGATGTAACGTCACTGGTTTATTTTTGCTTTTGTTGCTTGTGCCTTTAATGTGATATTAAAGAAATCACTACTAAAGCCAATGTCAAGAAGCTTTTTCTACTGTGTTTTCTTCTCTAAATTATAATGTTTCTGACCTCAGGCTTACGTCTTTAAACCATATTGTGGCCATTTTTATTTATGGTTTAAGATAAGGGTCGAATTTTATTCTTTTGCATGTGGATATCCAATTTTTCCAAGACCATTTGTTGAAAAGAGTATTTTTTCTCCATTGTGTATTCTTAGCTACCTTGTCAAAGACCAGTTGATCATGTATGCCTTGGTGTATTTCTGGTGTCTCTATACTGTTCCATTGGTCTATGTGTCTATTCTTATGCAAGTGCCATACTGTCTTGATTATTGTCACTTTGTAATATATTTTAAGCTCAGGTAGTATTATGCTTCCAGCTTTGTTCTTTTTGCTCAGAAATGTGATGTTGGCTATTGAAGGTCTTTTGTAGTTTCACATGGATTTTCAT
The DNA here is from genome assembly GCF_001698545.2 of Rhinopithecus bieti. NCBI lineage: Eukaryota > Metazoa > Chordata > Mammalia > Primates > Cercopithecidae > Rhinopithecus > Rhinopithecus bieti. Next base: position 160,290 of record NW_016814129.1, read on the forward strand.
TTTTTTTCTATTTCTGTGTAAAATACAATTGGAATTTTGATAAGGATTGCATTGAATTTGCAAATCACATTGGGTAGTATACTTTTTTTATTCTTAATTTTGTGGGTACATGGTAGGTGTATATATTTATGAAGTACATGAGATGTTTTGATACAGCCTGCAATGTGAAATAAGCACATCATGGGGAGTTGGATATTCATTTTCTCAATCATTTATCCTTTAAGTTACAAGCAATCCAATTACACTCTTTAAGTTATTTTAAAATGTACAGTTAAATTATTATTGATTATAGACACCCTGTTGTGCTATTAAATAGTAGGTCTAATTCATTCTTTCTAACTATATTTTATACCCATTATCCATCCCTAACTCTCCCACCCAGACCCCCCAATACACTTCCAAGCCTCTGGTAACCACCCTACTACTCTTTATGACCATAAGTTCAATTCTTTTGATTTTCATATCCCACAAATAAGTGGAAACATGCAATGTTTTTCTTTCTGTGCTGGGCATATTTAACTTATCATAATGATCCCCAGTTTCATTCATGTTGTTGCAAATAACTAGCATTTTTTTAAACGGCTGAATAAAACTCCATGTGTAAATATAACACATTTTCTTTATCCATTCATCAGTTGATGGGCACTTAGATTTCCAAATCTTAACTGTTGTAAACAGTACTGCAAACAAATATAGGCATACGGATATCATTTTGATACATTGATTACCTTTCTTTTGGATATATAAATTGTTATAATGATTTTTGAAAAATATTTTGAGCAGTGAATTTGCTAAATCATATAGTAGCACAATTTTTAGTTTTTTGAGGAACCTCCAAACTATTCTCCATAGTGGTTGTACTAATTCATATTATGACCAGAAGTGTATGATGGTTCTCTTTTCTCCACATCCTCTACCATTTGTCATTGCCTGTCTTTTGAATAAAAGTTACCTTAACTGAAGTGAAATAATATCTCATTGTGGTTTTGATTTGCATTTCTCTGATCAGTGATTTTGACCACCATTTTGTAGACCTGTTTGCCATTTGTGCCTTCTTATGAAACATGTCCTTTAAGATCTTTTGCCCATTTTTGATCAGATTATTTGATTTTTTTTTCTACAGAGATTTTTGAGCTCCTTATATATTCTGGTTATTAATTCATCATCAGATAGGTAGTTTGCACATATTTTCTTCCATTCTGTGGTTGGCCTCTCTGCTTTGTTGATTGTTACCTTTGTTGTACAGAAGCTTTTTTTAACTTGATGTGACCCCATTCTCCATTTTTGTTTTGGTTGGCTAATTTGTGGAGTATTGCTCAAAAAATGTTTGCCTAGACCAATGTCCTGGAGATGTTTCTCAAATTTTCTTATAGAAGTTTCATGATTTGAAGTCTTAGATTTATATCTTTCAGATATTTTGATTTGATTTTCATATATAGTGAGAAATACAGGTCTAGTTTCATTCTTGGGCATATGGGTATTCAGTTTTCCTGGCACCACATACTGAAGAAACTTTTTCTCAGTGTATGTTCTTTGCACCTTCTTTGAAAATGAGTTCACTGTAGGTACATAGGTTTGTTTCTGGTTTCTTTTTTCTGTTCCATTGGTCTATGCATCTGTTTTTATGCCAATACCATGCTATTTGGGTTACTATAGCTCTGTAATATAATTTGAAATCAGGTCATGTGCTTACTACACATTTTTGTTTTTTGTTTTTGTTGTTGTTGTTTTGTTTTGTTTGCTTAGGATATTGTTGGCTACTCTGGGCCTTTTGTGGATCCATATAAATTTTAGAATATTTTCTATTTCTGTGTAGGATGCCACTGGTATACTGATAGGTATTGCATTGAATTTGTTAATTGCTTTGGGTAATGTGTACGTGTTAAAAACATTGACTCTTCTAGTCCGTGAACTTGGAATATTTTTCTATTTTGGGTGCCCACTTCAATTTCATTAATTAGTGTCTTATAGTTTTATTATACAGATCTTTTACTTCCTTGGGGGAAATTAATTCCTAGGTATTTAATTTTACGAGTGGCTATTAAAAATGGGATTACATTTTTTTGTGATGAAGTCTCACTCTGTCACCCAGGCTGAAGTGCAGTGCCATGATCTCAGCTCACCGCAACCTCTGTTTCCTTGGTTCAAGCTATTCTCCTGCCTCAGCCTCCCCAAGAGCTAGGATTAAAGGTGTGTGCCACAACACCTGGATAATTTTTTTTTTTTTTTTTTTTTTTTTTTTTTTGTACTTTTAGTAAAGACGAGAGTTTTCCATGTTGGCCAGACTGGTCTTAAACTCCTGACCTCAAGTGACCCACCCATCTCAGACTCCCAAAGTTTTGGGATTATAGGTGTGAGCCACCATGCCCAGCTATAAATGGGATTACATTTTAATTTTCTTTTTACCTTGTTCAGTGTTGGCATATAGAAATGTTACTACTTTTTGCATGTGATTTCTGTATCTTGCAACTTTACTGAATTTGTTTATCCATGCTAATAGTTTTCTTGTGGAGTCTTTAGGTTTTTCCAAATATAATATCACATTTAAACAGGTATAATTTGACTTCTTCACTCCAATTTACATGTCCTTTCTTTCTTTCTCTTTTCTGATGGCTCTAGTTAGGACTTCCAGGATTATTTTAAATAACACTGATGACAGTGGATGACAGCTTTTCATTTTCTTCCAATTCAGTATGACACTCAATGTGGGAATGTCATATATGTCTTTTGTTGTGCTTAGTTGTGTTCCTTCTTTCCCCACATTTTTGAGAGTTTTCATTATGAACACATGTTGAATTTTATCAAATGCTTATTCAGCATCAATTGCAATAATCATATAGTTGTTATCCTTCATTCTGTTGATATGATCTATCACATTTTTTATTTACACATGTTGAATCATCCATGCATCTCAGAGATAAATCTCACGTGGCCATGATAAATAACCTTTCTAATACATTGTTGAATTTTCTTGAGAATTTTTGAATCACTATTCATCAGAGATATTGACCTGTGTTTTCCTTTTTTTGATGTGTGTCTGTCTGTTTTTGGTATCAGGGTAATACTGGCCTCATAAATTAAGTTTGGAAGTGTATCATCCACTTATGTTTTTTGGAATAGTTTGAGTAGGATCAGTATTAGTTTTCATTAGATGTGAAAAAAAAAAATCTGCAGTGAAGTCATTGAGTTCCTAGGCTTTTCTTTAGGAGAGATTCTTCTATTATGACATCAATCACATTACTTGATATTGATCTGTTCAAGTTTTAGATTTCTTGCTGGTCCTGGTTTAATCTTGGTAGTTTGTATGTGTGTAGAAATTTGTACAATTTTCTAGATTTTCAACTTACTGACATATAGTTGCTCATAGTGACCACTAATGATCCTTTGAATTTCTACAGTATCAGTTGTAATGTCTCCTTTTTCACTTCTGATTTTATTTATTTGTGTCTTTTCTCTCTGTTTTTTTTTTTTTTTTTTTTTTTTTTTTTTTTTTTTTTTTTTTTTTTTTTCTTTCCTAGTTTATTTTCTTACAGTGATTATGGGTCTGGTTTGCTCTTGCTTTACCTTTTTTTTTTTTTTTTTTTTTGAAAGCCTCATTAGATTGTTTATTTAAAGTTGTTATGTTTGTTTGTTTTGATGGAGGGACTTATAGCTATAAACTTTCCTCTGAGTACTGTTGTTGCTGTATCCCATAAGTTTGGGTATGTTGTGTTTCCATTATCATTTGGTTCAATACATTTTTCAATTTTCTTCTTAGTTTTTTCATTGAACAACTGTTCATTGAGGAGCATATTGTTTAATATCCATGTTTTGTATAGTTTTCAAAATTCCTTATTTATAGTTTTATTCCATTGTGTTTGAGAAGTTGTTTGGTATTTCAGTGTTTTTGAATGTTTTTACATTTGTTTTGTGACCAAACATATGGTCTATCCTTGAGGATTATCCATGTGCTGGGTAAAATAATGTGTGTTCTGTAGCTCTTGAATAAAATGTTTTGTAAATATCTAACAGATCTATTTGGTCCATAGAGCCAGTTAAGGCTAATATTTGGACAATCTGCCCAATGCTGAAAGTGGGGTGCTGAACTCTTCAGCTATTATTATATCAGAGCCTGTATCACTCTTTAGCTTTAGTAATATTTGCTTTATATATCTGTGTGCACCAGTTTTGGATGCATATATAGCTAAAATTGTTATACCCTATCACTGTATTGACCCCTTTATCCTTATATAACAACCTTCTGTGTCTCTTCTTATACTTTTTGTCTTGAACTCTATTTTGTCTGATATAAAAGAGTTCTTTCTCTTTTTAAATTTCCATTGGCATGAGATATATTTTTTTCTAGCTGTTTATTTTCATTCCATGTGTGTCTTTACAGGTGAATAATGTTTCTTGTAAGCAACAGATAAATGGGTGCTGTTTTTATTCATTCAGCCACTCTATGTCTTTTGATTGGAGAGTTTAGTGCATTTACATTTAATGCTATTATTGATAAGTAAAATCTTACTCCTGTTATTTTGTTATTTATATAATGTTTACTTTGTTATCTTCTCTTCTTTCTTCCCCTCCTGTCTTCCTTTAGTGAAGGTACATTTCTCTGGTGATATTATTTAGTTTCTTGCTTTATATTTTTTGTGTATCCGTTTATGTGTTTTGGTTTGATGCTACTATGAGCCTTGAAATACTATCTTATAACCCATTATCTTAACTTGATAACAATTTAACTCTGTTTGCATAAACAAACAACCAACCAAAAAGTAAGCTAATCAAAACTCGATGCTTTAACTTTGCTCCCATGTTTTTTAACTTTTGGTTCTATTTATTGTGCTAACCCTGTCTTGAAAAGTTGTTGTACTTATTGCTCTTTATTGCTTCATCATGTATTCTTTCTACTTAGAATAAGAGCAGTTTATACATGACAGTTACAGTGCTATAATATTCTGTGTTTCTTCGTGTCCTTTCTATTACCAGTGAGATTTATGTCTTCAGATGATTTCTTATTGCTCATTAATATCTTTTTCTTCCTGATTGAAGTATTCGCTTTAAAATTTCTTGTAGGAAAAGTCTGGTGTTGATGAAATCCCTCATATTTTGTTTGCCTGGGAGTCTTATTTTCCTTTATGTATGAAAGATAATTTTTCAAGATATACTATTCTAGGGTATTCTTTCCTTCAGCACTTTAAATATGTAATGCAACTCTCTCCTGGTCTGTAAGGTTTCCACTGAAAAGTTTGCAGCCAGACACGTTGGAACTCCATTGTATCTTATTTGTTTCTTTTCTGTTACTGCTTTTAGGATTCTTTATCCTTGAATTTTGGGAGTTTGATTATTAAATGCCTTCAGATATTCTTCTTTGGGTTAAATATGCTTGGTGTTCTATAACTTTCCTGTACTTGAATATTGATATATTTCACTAGGTTTGTGAAGTTATTATCCCTCTGAATAAAATTTTTAATCCTATCCCGTTCTCTACCTCCTCTTTAAGGCCAGTAAGTCTTACATTTATCCTGTTGATGCTATTTTCTAGATCCTGTACATGTGCTTCATTGTTTTTATTCTTGTTTCTTTTGTCTCCTCTGACTGTATATTTTCAAATAACAATGAAAATTGCTAAATTTGAAATTTCAAATTTTTCAAACTCTCCAGTTATTTCTTCTGCTTGATCAAGTGTGCTATAAAAGAACCCCACTGCTTAATTTAGTATGCCAATTGCATTTTCAGCTCCAGAACTTAAGTGTAATTGTTTTTAATTATTTCAGTCTCTTAGTTAAGTTTATCTGACAACATTCTGAATTTCTATTTTGTGTTATCTTAAATGTCTTTTGAGTTTCATCAACAAAGTTATTTTGACTTATCCTTCAGGAAGGTTGCTCTTTCTCCAGGATTGGTCCTTGGTGTCTTATTTCGTTAATTAGGTAAAGTCTGGCTTTTTTTTGGATGGTGTTGATAGCAATAGATGTTCTTCAATGCCTTGGCATTGAAGTGGTTATTTATTGTTGCCTTCACTATTTGGGCTTATTTGTACTTATCATTATTGGGAAGGCTTTCCAGACATTTGAAAGAACTTGAGTATTGTGATCTAAACTGTATCTGCTTTAGGAAGCACCAGAAGCCCATTAATGCTCTGGTTCTTGAGGACTCATACAGGTACCACCTTGATGGTCTTGAACAAGATCCAGGAGAATTCTCTAGATTACCAGTCAGAGATTCTTGTTCTCTTCCCTTACTTTCTCTAAAATGAACAGAGTCTCTCTCTCTGTTCTTAGCCATATAAAGTTTTGGGTAGAGTAATACAAGCATCCTTTTGACCCCCACCAGTATGAAAGCACTGGGTCAGACCTGAAGCCAGCACAGTACTGGGTCTTACCCTATGTCTGCTATAATCAGTCTCTGGATTTTGTGTATGTTCACTGCAGGCCCTGGGGCTCTACAGTCTGCCAGTGATTAAAACGGCTAAGCCTGAGTTCTTCCCTTCAGGGCAGTGAGGTTCCCCAGTCCCTCGGTGAGTCCAGAGGTGATGTCTGGGAATCAGGGGCTAGAACAAAAAATCTTAGAAGTTTACCTGATGTTGTATTCTGCTATGGCTGAGTTGGCAGTCAAACCACAAGATTCAGTCTTTCCCACTCTTTCCTCCCTTTCGCAAAGGCAGGGGAGCCTCTGTAGCCATAACCACTCCAGGCATGGAGGAGTACTTCACAGATGTTCTGTTAAGAACCAAGTGCTCTTATGTCAGTTTGTTGTGAATGCTACCTGATGTGGAACTCACTCTTCAGGACAGTGGTCTCCCCTCTGGACTAGGGCAGTTCCAGAAATGTCAACTAATAGTCAAGTCTTGGTATCTCAGACCCCAAGAGCCCACTTGGTGTTCTATCCCTCTGTGGCTGTGCTGGTACTCATGGCCTAAGATGAAGTCCTTTTTACTTTTCCCTCTACTTTTCTCAAACAGTATGAATTTTGACCTATAGCCACAATAGCTGGTTATGTGTTGAGTCTCCACTGAAGCTAGCACCTCTCAGAGGCTCAGCCAAAGCCCTCTGTGTAGTATTACCTGGGTATTACTGCCGGTTACTCAGGTCCAAGGGCTCCTAGGTTAGCAGATGATGAATGCTTCCCATTCTGGGTCTTTTCCCTCAAGACAGTCGGTTCCTTTCTGTTGGGTGATGGGACCATATTCCTCAAAAATGACTTGGTGGTCTCCTCTCCATAATAAGTTCTGGCTCTGAGTTCACAGCGAGATTTGATTAAAACATGATGGCATCCCCCTTTTTTCTTTCTCTGGTTCCCCCTCTTACCATGTGAGACACCTGCTCCCCCTTCCCCTTCCACCATGACTGGAAGCTTCCTGAGGCCCCAACCAGGAGTACATTCTGGTGCTACGTTTTCTATTCAGCCTGTAGAACCATGAGTCAAAATAAACCTATTTTCTTTAAAAATTATTCAGCCTTAGATTTCTTTATGGGAGTGCAAAGGGATGAACACATTCACATTTATTGATTTATATATGTTGAATCACCCTTGCATCCTAAGGATAAACCCTGCTTGTATATGCTGTATGATTGTTTCAATGTGTTGTTGAATTCAGTTTGTCTAATATTTTATTTTGATTATTTCTTAGCATTTTCATATGTCAGCTTCATTGTCTGTCCTTGAATTTTGTCTACTATTTTCATTAGATGCCTGAATATACTAATTATCGTTTGGTATTATTGTGTGTCTAACATAAATGTAATGCTTGTTTTGTCTTTTCATACTATTTTTTTCATTTTTTTGTTTTTTGTGTTTTTTGTTTGTTTGTTTTGCTTTGCCTTTTAGCCTCTTCTGTAAATTTTGCTTTTCTTTTTTCTTTTTTCTTTTTTTTTACATTTTTCTATTGTTGATAGTCAGGCATGATTTACTATATAATAGGCCTTGAGTAGATATGGCTATAGTTTTTCTATAATTTAGAAATAAATTGGTCATAATTTCTTTTTGCATTTTTCTGATACCTTTAGTCTTTCCTCGTCTGGTGCTTCAAATATATGTCAGAAGAATTGATATTGTCTCAGATTTTATGCTGGTTTGTTTGTTTCTCTCTGAATTTCAGTTTGCATATTTTTATTGCTTTGTCTTCAAGTTCACTTCTCTTTTCTTCTACAATATATACTCTGCTTCACTTCTATTTAATATTTCTATTTTATCATTATAATTTATGTTTTCTTTATCGTATGTATCTATTTATTTATTTATATTTATTTATATGCATACTTCCTTTAAGTGCTTTGGCATATTAAGCATATACATAATAGCTTTTTTAATGTCATGGTCTACTAATTTTATCACTTGATAGATGTGAATCTGTTTCTATTGACTTATTTTCTTCTGGTTATAGGTTACTTCTTTCCTTCTTCTTTTTTTTTTTTTTTTTTTTTTTTTTTTTGGTAGTGCTAGTAATATTTTGAACTCTAGACATAATTACCACATGTTGAGTGTCTGAATTTTGTTTTCTTCTTCTCTGTCTTTAAGAAAATATTTTTAAAAGCTTCAGAAAAATGGGATTCACACACCTTGGGAGATGTATGTCTGTGTGTGTGTATATATATACACGTATACATATGTCATATAGACGCTCAATAACATTTGACATACTGACATTGTCAAGTAAGTAAATTAGCTTCACAAAAGATATTCTTATTACTTTAGATTATATTGAGTCTCCTGCTTTTTATTGATTCTTTTCATTTCATAGAAAAATATCACGCTTTAATGAAAATGTTGAATTGCATTTTTTATTCCTACAATAAGTTTACTTACAGTTTATTATCTTTTTTGAAAATATGCTCTTCTTATTCTCTTTTTAGCCCCATTTTAAATGAATTATTAGATTCTTATAAGTTCCTAGAATATAAATTTCGAGTTGATTTAGATTAAGAAAACTGTAGCTATGTTAACATAATTTTGAGCTTCAAAGATTAAAGCTTGAGAAATACTAAAATAGAAGGCATAGTGAAAATTTATACACAAATTATTTTGCTGGAAACTATAACCACATTAAAAACAACAACAAAAAATACTCATTGTGTGATATTTCTAGTCATGAGAAAACCACTTTGAAAGGTCCCCCCCAAAATGCATGTAAAACATTTGAAAATAATTTTATCTGTTATGACTCACTAAGATTTCCTATATCTACATTTGATTTGTTCCATTCTGATTATGACACTTGTAATATTCTGTACCTCTCTAAAAATTTTTACAGTGTTGCTTGTGTTTGTGCCTTATTTTTTCCACAACATTGTAAACCCTTGAGGTCAGGGACTGTGTCTTATTTACCTATATGTTTCCATTATCACTCAGCACAATGTTCTGAAAACCGTAAGACATAATTTAACATGTTTAATTCAATAAAGGTTCAAAGTCTCATGATTAATAAACATTTACATTAAAGTACATTTAAAATAATATTATAAAATAAAGACAGTATATTTAAAAAAAAACAATTGTGAATATTGACAGCTTTCTTAAAACGTTAATCAGTATAAAATACATAGATTTTCAACGTACAGAACAAAGGTAGTTGCCACAACTAGAAATCTAGATCTAGTAAATTTTTTGACAAAAAATTATTGAGAGCCTGCATTAACAACAGATTTGCATAAAAAATTACTAATGTATGGTTTTCAAGGATAAGGAAAATGATCAAAAGATGTATTGTCAAGAGTATTGGAAAGAATAAAGAGCACTAAATATGTGAGACAATCTCAATAGAATAGACTGTATAGATAATATAAAATGTTTTCTGGAACTTAAAACACACACTAATAATTGCATGCCATTTGAGAGATAAATAAAGGAAGTCAAAGTGTTTTAAGAAATCCTTTGTTCTAAGATTATGAATCTTGTTCTAAGATTATCCAGAAATCATGAAACATGTATAATTTACATTACATTTTGATAAATCAAGGAGGCAGTTTGTAAATTCTATGTGTTCACATAGAGGAGATTATTACCTTTTTTTTTTTTTTTTTTTTTTTTTTTTTTTTTTTTTAATGGAGACTTGCTCTGTCCCCCAGACTAGACTGCAGTGCAATGATCTCGGCTCACTGCAACCTCTGCCTCCCACGTTCAAGCGATTCTCCTGCCTCAGCCTCCCGAGTAGCTGGGATTACAGGCGCCCACCACTGCGCCAGGCTAATTTTTGTATTTTTAGTAGAGACGGGGTTTCACCATATTGGCCAGGCTGGTCTCAATCTCCTGACCTTGTGATCCACCTGCCTTGGCCTCCCAAAGTGCTAGGATTATAGGTGCGAGCCACCATGCCCAGCCAAGGAGATTACAACTTCGAAACACCAAAGGAGCAACAACAAAATAGTAAAAAGCAATCATTTTTTTCTTCCTCTCTTCTGTCTTGAATAATTCCATCAAAGATTGTTATGTGGGGCCAAGTAAAGTGAGTTTCTGATTTTGTTTGTTGGGAGGATTGGGACAGGTGGCCACTAGGATGAGATACAGAAAAGAGCAGAGAGAAGAAACAGAGATTCCACATAACTTGGTGTAGGTTAGTGATGTCCATATAGGAGTGAAGAAGGCATAGTGCAGGGAACAGTGGTGATAACGGGGGCTGACTGGGGCAGGATATAAAAACCTGAACTAAGTCAAGAAGGGATGCAACAATGGCAATAGAAGATTGCCTTATAACGGTATAATTGATTCAGTAAGTATTAAGATAATTTATCGAATACTTTTAGAGGAGTTACAAATGTGGAAAGAGAAAACTTGAATTAACACTGTGTGTTAGATTGGATTGGAAATATGTTATTGATCTCATGATTTTTATTACACATATCGGTATATACATATGTGTTTGTGAGTGTGTGTTTGTGTTCACCAGCTCTGTTGTCAACCAAGAGGACCTAGGAGCATCAAGAGTCCAATAGTGATTATCACTCTTATGGACCAGACATTTTTTCTACAAATAAGAGTCTTTAGAAAAATGGAAAAGGTCAAGGCTAGGAAAAAATATTAAAACATGCTACTTTGAATGTCTCTTATTCCACAAAGTGCAGAAGTAAGCAAAGAATAATGAGGACATGTTGAAAGGGTACAGAAAAAAGTTTAACAGGTAACCCAGAGTACAAATCTGGGGCAATTTAAACATCAAGTTAAATAATCATACTGAAGTATGTCATCCCATTAAATAAAATAGGAAATCATAAATTCACATTAACATAAATGAATAAGTTATTTCTCACATTACAATGGCTACTAATAAATGTAGAAGGAATAATTGAATTAAACATTCATCCATAGTATTGATGCTAATTCAACAAGTAACAATAGATGCCACAACTACTCAGTGAAAGCTTGATGATGAGTAGGATATTTACATAGTTTCAATTTACCTTCCCACATAACACTAATTAATTACAAAGAAAAAAATTAGTAACTGTATGGTAGAGAAACCAGGATGATTTAATTAGGTGATCAAATTAATGTTTAAAGTAATGAGACACATTCAAAAGAGTGGGACAAAAGGAAATTGTGGGCCATCAGATAAAGTGCAATTCCCGCCAAATATGCGTCACCATAATGAGAAAGCATTAGATAAACACAAATTAAGAATCATTTAGGAAATAATTGGCTTATATCCTTTAAATATTTTATAGTCATGAAAGACAAAAAGATCTCAATAACTCTTCCCAATTGATGTAGACAAAAGAAGTATGTGAACAAAATGCAATGTATAATCTTTCTTTGATTCGTGTTTTCCTAAAGTTGAAACATGAGTAGGGTCTATGAATCAGATGGAAGTATTATAACACTGTTAATTTTATTTTTTATTTGTTTAACTCTGATTACGTGAGAGAATACCCTTTTTAAGAGAAATTATACACTACAGTGCTTGAAGTAATGAGATAACTTGTTGTCACATTTCACATAACTTGGAAACAAAATAAAACACTGTCTAGATTTCAGTGAATATCAGAGAACAAAGGGAGACTTCAGGGAAGAGAATGAAATACGGAGTCTGTGTTAACTACGAAATAAGTTTGCAAGAGTAACCTAGAAAGATTGTGGAGGGAGGAAGGCAATATGTTAATAAAAGGTCGATAAACAGAAGGCTATAAGAATGAGAGCTAAGGCAGAAAAGATAATCAGAAGAAAGTATATATAGTATATATCACGCAAGACAGAGAACATCTGAGGCATCTATTACAGCATGGTGAAATTAGGCAGCCATAAGGTAGCAAGAAAATTAATCTTAGCAGACTTTTAGTAAGTATATGGCATCTCAAACTTTTCAGAATTTTACTGTTTTTAGGAAATGTTATATTTTCATGAGTGTTTAACCAATAAACATTCAGGAGAGTACTTTCCTTGCACCACAAGTTATTACCTGGCTCATATTTGAGAGCTGAAGGTGAGGATAAAGCATTGCCTAAACTATGGCAAATAGACAATAGATTATATAATTATAGTAGATATGTTGCTTACCAATAAGCATACAAAAAACTCTGACTTAGGTCTAGCTAATAGATAGACAAGTAACAAAATTATGAATTTTAGCCCTCTCCAGTTTCATGTAAAGCTCCTGGTTATGGTGAAATGAATCCTTGCTATTTTGACATCTATAGTCCAATTGTTCATTCTCCTCATTGTTTATGCTCTCACAAATTATTTATCAGTAGACACATCTTTTTGAGATCCTACAACTGATGGTTTACCTATAACATATAAAGCCATCTTCCCTCACCTTTCATGTCTGAAATAGATTTAACTGTTTATTTGTATTCCTACTATGATTTGCATATAATTTGGCTACACAATTAGTGTTTTAGTCATTTAACTCCAAGTAGGCTTCTTCAGACAAGGGCAATATGGTTTTATATTTACACTTTTCAAAACTTTCACAGTAACAGAACAGCCTCAATTATTATTATTTTATTGGTAGCTAATGTTTGCCTGTCTTTATTGCTGCTGTCTCAATCAAAATATACTCCTGGCAGGAGCAATAGGATAGTGCACATTTAACATCTACCTTTAATATTATTAGTATTAAATCAGAGTAGGTCTCCTTTTCATCTCTATATTGCATTTCTTCCTACTCCATCCAGTAATTTCAGCATGGCACTATCGAGTTCTTATTTTGCTCTGCCCTCCTAAACAGCTTGGTTGTCCTGGGAATAAGTGAAATGTAAGTGAGACTAGACCATTGAGTCCCTTCTCAGAGATTTTTCCACATAGAAAATGAAACCTTCCATTAAAGATGATCAACTTTGCCTTGTAGAAAAGTTCTAAAAGTTCAAATAATAATAATATTTAAATTCTATAGATATCATCTCTTGCAATGGGGAGAATGATGGTCTTCTTTGAGAAAAAAAAATGACACTGAAAAGCATGAAGAAATACTAACATTAAATTCAGGAAAAGTCGGAAACTTTCTGTACTCTTCCCTGATTTCTGATTTCCCTGAGCCTCTTCCAGCTATAGTTCTGTAAACCAAAAATAAAATTCTAAGTCCCTCTTACCAATCTTCTGAATGCACCTCTCTTCTTGTCAAGGGAATTCCATAGCTAACCCGAAAAACTAATTCAGGCCATGATGGGAAGGAGGGAGTTGGACATGCCTCATTACACCCTCCACCCTTTTGTAATTAAGGATAGAACAGAGTCTTCATGTCTGAAATGATACATTTACAATCTATTCTCTCCAAAGCCTGCTACCTGGAGTTTCACCTGCAAAGTAAAACTTTGGTCTCCACAACTCCTTATCTTAACCTAGACAGTCTTAAGTCTTTAGACAGTAACTTAACTCTTTCAACAAATTACAAATCAGAAAATCTTTGAGTCTGCCTATGACCTGGAAGCAGATGCTTTCACTTGTCTTGCATTTCTGGATCAAACCAATGTACATTTTACATGTATTTGATTGAAGTCTCATGTTCTTCAATCTTAAATGTCCCTTAAAAAACTAAGATGTACCCCGACCACGTTGGAAACATGTTCTCAGGATCTCTGACAACTGTGTCACAGGCCATTGCTAACTCATATTTGGCTCAGAATAAATCTCCAAATACTTTACAGAGTTTGACTTTTTTTTATTATCAGTCTCAATTTTGGCTTTAGGAAGTCACCAATATTCTTAGAATAAATTATCCTTGGATACTATTTTTTTTTATTGAGTAGTAAATGGAGCCCAAAGAATCCTAATTTTATACTATCCAGTTTTGATATTTGGGAAATATTTGGCTCATTCTTGAGTCTAAAGCTACATTCTTTCCAGGTACACCTATTTTATTGCTTGCAAACCAATTTTATGTTATCTGTTTGTAAGTTAATTATCTGTTGCTAAAAAAAAAATCATAAGAATAGTTGCTATTTGAATTTTGTGAGTCTATTTCATGCAATATGATTCTCCTAGGTATTATAAATGTAGTTTTAAGTACATCTATTTTTCTTTCATTTGTACTATGGGAAGAACCTATACTGGATCTTGAAAATAGGGCCAATGTGAGATAGAAGATATGTCACTTTCTTGTTACAAATTTTTCAGGCACATCTTATTGTTTTAGAATAAGTGCAGCATTGGCACTAAATACAGTGTATTTTGTATAATATAAAATAGTTGTTGTTAGAAACACACTCTAAAAAGCAAGGAAAACAGATTATCTTAGTAGAAAATTAGAAAGGTAACCGTATGTGAATATAAAAAAATAGGATAAAAGTGAACAAACTATTCTTCAGAATCAACAAGCGAGGAATGCATATTATTTTATCATTACTATTGAATAAATTTTTAAAGCTCTTAAACTGTAGTGTACTATAACTTTATAAAGATATTATTCTATTATTCTATACATTCCATATTCTATATGTGAAGTTGAAGTCTGAAGGGCACTAAAAAACCCATGATTTAAAGAGGAAAACCAATTGGATCAAGATGCTGTAACCCAAAACGACTCAGCAGCTAAATAACTGACCTTAGTACTTCACTATAATCACTACAGACAGCACCCCACCACTTCCAATCCATTGTGGGAAAGATTCTAGGAAATGTAAAGGAAAAGAATGTGCATTTGAGCCTTCCGAATAATTAAGAGAAAGGCTCCTGGATGAATTAGGAGTTCTTTCTATTCATTCTAGAGGAGAAAAGGAAGAGATTTATTTTTCTCCATTTTCCAAAGAGGAAAGTCATGATGAAGAAATGCTCTATAGGAGAAACTGTTGTAGAATTTCTGTATGTTTGATAGGAAGCCTGGTTACATGGAATTAGTGAATCTCTAGCTCCACGGACCCGACCGCACACGTATCATGTGTTGCCACAAGAACAATAAGTGTTGAGTTAATTCTATTTATTTATTTATTTATTTATTTATTTATTTATTTATTTTTTCACGGAATCGCGCTCTGTCGCCCAGTCTGGAGTGCAGCAGCGCAATCTCGGCTCACCGCAAGCTACGCCTCCTGCGTTCACGTCATTCTCCAGCCTCGGCCTCCCGAGTAGCTGGGACTACAGGCGCCCGCCATCATGCCCGGCTAATTTTTCTTTCTTTCTTTTTTTTTTTTTTTTTTGGATTTTTTCAGTAGAGACGGGGTTTCAATGTGTTAGCCAGGATGGTCTCGATCTCCTGACCTCGTGACCTGCCTGCCTTATTCTCCCAAGGTGCTGAGTTAATTCTTAATATATGATTTCTGAATTTGTATTTCTGTATCCATGTGGGAGAGGGAGGGGAGAATTTGGAAACGTCAGTCATCATCTGAATATTCTGAAAGTAGGATGCTAATAGAGTAGCTCATTCTATGACATAAATCTGGTGAAACATGTAGAGTGGTCGTCTACAGTTCAATTTCGAGTGGCCTTAACCAATGAACAGGAGCTGACTGTGACTCAGGCCTTAGAGACAAGTGAAGAGAGAGAGAAAGATATAGTCATTGTAGAGTCTCATGTGAAATGTAGTGCCTCTCTTCCCCTTTATAAAGGAAAGTAGAAGATGCTGAATACTGACCACATAAACCACACACAATATCCACATGGAGACTACCATGCAAACCAAAGTCACTAACCAAAAGTTGAAACAGTCTGAAGTACAGTAAGGCTGGGACATATATCTCCTACTGAATTATTACTGGGAATGTAATTCAACATCTAAACCACTGGGTCATGCAAATGAAAACCATCTACACTCAAACAACCTAGTATCCACATTAGCATGAATTTACTAATTGATTCTTGATATTAATATGATTATTGTAATCAAAACTTTGCTTTAACATGGAAACCATTTCAGAAAAGTATTGCTCAAAGAATAAAGTTGCAATAACTTCATTTATTTCAATTTCCTGAAAATTTATTTATATTAGCAACGTCCTACTCAACTTTCTGTCATACAGGTAAATGAGCACTTCTCAAAATAACAGCTATCACTGAACTATTGAGTTGATTGGTGTGTTCATCAATTCAAAACAATTATATCACAAATTTTGCCTAATCTCAATTAGGCTTCACATTGAGTGGTCTGCCTTAAATCAACCCAAACCTTATCAGTGTTCTACTTTGGATGTTAGTCTTCTAGTGCATTACAAAGTAGAATACAGAGAGCATAAACTTGGCTTAACATGATTATTTTATTTTCATGATTTCTTCCAGGGAGTCCTCACTTGACAACTATAACAGCTGAATCTACTTTTTAATTGTTGTTTTGGCTAAGATTTAGTATACTGAAATTCCAAATAGTTACCTATTTTATGGGATTTATAAATCACAATAGTCATGAGATTACATTCAGCCAATGTGGTCATATAAAAAGAGGAATGTTAAGTGAAAAAAGGAAGATACACAATAGGTGCAGAATGCTTTGGGGGAAAGAAAACTATGCAGGTATATGGGCGCATGTGATAAAAATATTTACAAGTATGTGTAAGAAAGAAGTGACAGTGTATATACTTAGAACATAGATAATAAAGTTAGGGGTGTGTAGGATAACTTTTTATATTGCTCCTCTTTCTATTTTATTGGATTTTAAAACTGAATTTATTTTTTATTTGTAGCTGAACATTTTGTGTATGTTTTTGCAAGTGATACAATAAAAAACCTTTAAAATAAGAACTAAGAAATATTGCTTAAAGTTTGACATTGACTAAGTAATAACTAAGAAGTTATTTAACTTCACTGGGCCCAGTTTCCTCATTCATATAAGGAAGATGATCATTTTTCATCATCGTTTTCCACTATTTTCTATTATGAAATCATATTTAAAACTATGTAACTGAGTATAAATGTAACTACTTTTATATTTTAATCTCAAATAACTGAGGAGGTGTGTAATCTGAATTCAAATGTAGTTTATTCTCCTACTCATTCTGTAATATTTTTAATAAACATATACATCCTTGGATAACTAGAAAAATTCAGATAATCTATAAACTTAAAATAAGATGGCATCTATAGTTGATTGGCTTATTTCTGTAAAACACATTGAATATTTTGGATTCAGAATTCCTTCTTGGTCAAAATAATTGAAGAATATCTTAGAATGAAAATCTATTATTGTGAAAATGCCAAAAGTACTTCATTATAGTAGGATAAGTTGTTTAGAATAAGTTGTATTAGTTTTATGCTGCTACTATAAGAAAAAGATCGTTCAAACTTAGTGACTTAAAAGAACAAATCTGTAAGTTAGAAATCCATTACAAATCTTATAAGGCTAAAACCAAGATGTCTGGAGAACTGTGTTCCTTACTGGAATCTCTAGGGAAGAATCTGTTCTCATGCTTTAAAAGGACATACATATTCCTTGATTCATGGGCCTATTCCTCCATCTTCAAAGTCTGAAACAGAGGTAAAGTACTTCTCATATCTCATTACTCACCTCTACTTTTTTCTCCCTTTTCTACTTCTAAGCTCACTTGTAATTACTTCGTGCCCACTTGGATGATTCAGGGTAGCTACCCATTTTAAAGTCAGCTGTTCAGTAACCTTAATTTCATTTGCAACCTCAATTTCCTTCTTCAGTGAACCCTAACATATCTACAAGTTTTGAAAATTAGGATGTGTGCATCTGTGAGGGGGTCGTTATTCTGCCTATCACGAGTATGTTTTAATCCTTTTCTAAAGTTTTTTTTTTTTTCAAAAATAGATGAAACACTAAAGTGTTTGCTACCTATTTCAGTATTTATGACTCTAAATGTCACGACAGTTATAAATGCCTCACTCAATAACTTCCTTTTTACTACAAAATAATTCATCTTATTTGACTCTCCTTGAATATGCTGATGTGAATGTCAGCAATTCTTATGGAAATCTAAGTCCCATAAACTTAAAAAGGCGATCAAATCAGTCATTAGGCAGGAGACTCAATTTTTAGATATCTTCGTTCACATGTTCTCTTGTCTATTGATCTTTCTTTCTCCTTGCTTGTTGCACCTACTTTCTGTACCATTGATCATGTTGCCTGTTGTTTTCTATACACAATCCCAATATTTTCACATTTATTTTTTTATTTTTTTTTATTTTTATTTTATTTTTTTTTTTTGAAGGCGAGTCCGCTCTGTCGCCCGGACGGAGTGCAGTGGCCAGATCTCAGCTCACTGCAAGCCCGCCTCCCGGTTTACGCCATTCTCCCTGCCCAGCTCCCGGAAGTAGCGGGACTAACAGGCCGCACCACCACCTCGCCCAGCTAGTTTGTATTTTAGTAGAGACGGGTCACCGGTTACCAGGAGGTCTCGATCCCTGACCTCAGTGATCCGCCCCGTCCGGCCTCTCAAATGCTGGGATACAGCGAGCCACCGCGCCCGGGCCAACATATTTTTAAAGTTTTAAAAGAAGAAAAACATTTTTATAGCAATATGAAATATGTAGTTAGACTAATACGACTTTAGTGCTTTGAATGGAAAGCTCAATTTTATAGAATATTCATGAAGACATTTGCTTCTCATTAAAACAGAATCTTTTACAAATCCTGGCCCTATTTTTACTAGCTCTGTAACCTCTAAAAAATGACTAGAGTGGGCACGGGGGCTCATGCCTCTAATCACAACACTTTGGGAGGCCAAGGCGAGCAGATCACGAGGTCAGGAGATGGAGACCATCCTGGCTAACACGGTGAAACCCCGTCTCTCGAAAAATACAAAAAAAAAAAAAAAAAATACCCAGGTGTGGTGGCATGCTCCTGTAGTCCCAGCTACTTGGGAGGCTGAGGCAGGAGAATTGCTTGTACCTGGGAGACAGAGGTGGATGTGAGCGAGATCGCACCACTGCACTCCAGCCTGGGCAACAGAGTGAGACTCCATCTCAAAAACACAAAAACAAATTGCTAATTTATTTTAAAGTTTAGACTCCTTTTCTGAGCTGAAGGGATAATAATATTTCTGTAATGAGGTGTTTATAAGGACAAAATGACACAATGTCTGTAAAATGCTTAGCATATTATGTCGCCTTGAATAAAGTTTGAATAAATCTGTTTTATTTTGAATATTAAGTTTATTTAGGATAATAGAAGAATGACACTATGAAACAGTGATTCTCAGCTGTCATTACACTACACCACACAGCATGTGCAATCTCCTGAATGAACAATCACCCTTTATTTTATGTTGTGGGATTATGTAAATTTTCACATTATAATGATAATTGTAACTCTTTGCCACAGACGTCTTAGAAACAAAACAGTGTGCCATGGGTCATGGTTTAGAAATATAGGGTAGAGAATATCTAAAGTTGGTTGAAAAATAAGTTCTAATTACCACAGAATATTATATACATAAAAAGAGTACTGGGGAATAAGATTGCAAATAAAAGTTGAGATGTAACTGAGAGTTCATTGTGCAGCATTCACTATAGAGCATTATGTAGACAAAAATAGAGGCTGTCATATTCTTTCTTGTAACTTATTATTAGAAAAGAAAAGTGGTATAAATACATATAAAATGGCAAAAGCCCACAATATTTAACACAAAACTTAAAGGTAAAAAGTACTAATAGAGGTTATACTCGGGTGGAGATTAATTTTGTGTAATTTTATAAGCTCTAATTTTCTAAAATAACATGTTACCTTTATGATCAGGAGAAAATACTTGATGCCATTGAGAAAGTTATATTATTTCTACAATATTAGGCTTTTAAAATTAATTAAAATTAAAATGAAGGTAATGTGAATATAATTGAAATCATGTAAGTTTGGCATTTATCTATTGAACAATTATTTGTGTCTGGCCTAATTTGTATTACACACTATTGTAGTATGAAAAATAATATAATTGAATACTGCATTAAGGTTTAAAAGATAGAAACATTTCATTAGAGTATAAAATATCATGATGGTATTTAATAATGTGATGTAATTTCACAAATAAGTTTTTCAAATTTATCCAACTAAATATGGAAATATGGAAATAATATTATTAGACAATTAAATAAATATGCTAAACCATTATAATAGAAAGTGTTTTTCCATTTACATATCCCTTACTGATTCTAAAGAAAGACTGAATAACATTAGAAAAGCATTTATGATTTCAAATCATTATGGAAAACATGCATTCTTTCTGATATTTTCTATGTACTAATTTCTTATTTTTTCAAATAAAATAAGCTTGAAATAATATGTTTTTCAAAGGTAGAATGTGATGTCTTGATAGATGTTGAGTTTTGAATTACTCTGTGTAATCGTTGGGATGATCATTTGACAAAAGCTATGTGTAGAAGATATAATTATCATGTGACATCTGGCATTAAATGACTTTTAATGTGCTTCATAAGACACAGACATTCTAAATATAGTTATTTATTCCATCTTAATATGTTTTACATTTCAGAATTCTAAAGTTCTGTTAAACTTTCTTATTTTCTTATTATAAATTTAAATTTAATGATTATAAATGCAAATGGAATTTGAAATGTTTAAGTTTCAAAAGATTGTGATCTTGTGTAATAACTTGCATCACACTTTCATAAGGCAACTTATGTTTACATTTAAACATTTCAACAATATAATTTTCAGTGATTATTTATTTTCATCTCTAATGATTAGAAGTTCTCCACGATATGTCATAAAATAATAAACGTTGATAATGGTGGAAAGCTTTTATATTTCCCTTGTTGAAATGAAATAGTATGACATATAGTTGTTTCTTCCAACTCTATTAGTAAAGAGATTCACAATTTTATTACTAATCATAAAAGATTCCATACCTGCTAAGGGTGAGTCAGGCATGGAGCAGTGAGGGGTGTGTGAGCAAGTGTGGGGTCTAGCCATTGCACAGTCAGACACCCCAGCTGCTCCACCATGGTGGGCAGTTCCAGGTGCCAGAATGGGTGACACCTGTCTGTGAAGCTACAGCTAGGCCATTTGCAATGCAAGCAGCTTCAATGACTGGCACCAGGGAACATGGTGGTGCCTAGAAGCTTGGAGATACCAGGAACCACAGGATCCTGAAGAGGAAGTGATAGCCCTAACTCAGGGAACTCCCAAGTCTCAGCTCTTCAAAGGGCTGTAGCTCTTCTGTCCTTCTCTTCACCCACAACATGGCAAGCAAGGGACATGTTTCAGCCCTGGTTGTGTTACAGCTCTTATAGCCCTACCATTCAACAGATCCTGCCTCCAGGAAGAACGAGGTACACAGATAAGTGGAGGGTGAGCAAAACAAAGAGGAGCTTTATTGAGCAATAGAACAGCTCAGAGGAGACTTGCAATGAGTAGCACTTTTCTGCAGTCAGGGTCTCCCAGTGAATGTTCAGCTCCTACAAGAGAGGAGAGCCTGGAGTGGGAAGCTCCTCTCTGCAGGCAGGTTGTTCCGTTGTCTCTATTGCTCTCAGCAGAGAGGAGGTCCTGGAGTACATTGCTCCTCTCTGCAGAGAGTTCATACCATTGTCTTCCCAGCTCTCAGCAGAGAGGAGGCCCTGGAGTGAGCAGCTCCTTTCTGAAGCTGATTGTCCAACGTCTGCAGCCCTCAGCAGACAGGAGGCCCTGGAGTGAGTACCTCCTCTCTAGAAATGGTAGTCCTGATATCTGCTCAGCTCTGGCTGAGCCAGGGGCTTTTATGGGTCTCAGAGGGGAGGAAGTCTGTGCCAGTTGGCACAGTTGGTGGCCATGGGCAGGCCCCCCAAAAAAGCACCACAAGTTCATACTCTGCTTAGTAGGACTGGCAGGTGTTCCACAGCCTTCAGGTTCTCCCTGGCCTGTAGGTGGGGACTCACTGGGGACCTGCTCCCTTCCACCCAGGAATCTGTCTGGCTCCTGTTGCCAGTCATGGCACTGAGGCTGTAGGTGTCAAGGAGCACTTGCAGACTGGCACTGAGCTGCCAACAGCACTTCCTTGGTTTCACTCCTATGCTCCTCAGCACCCAAAGTCTGAAGGGAGCCAAGACAGCAGGGACCTGACATGTCAGCACTGCCCTGGGGGTGTGCACACCCGGCCAGGCTGCTATAGCACTTGGGCTCAGCCCCAACTTTCCTCTGATATTAGAGCGGGCTCTGACAGCAGGGAGACTCCAGGCAGTCTGAGCAGGGACTTTTAAATCTCCAAGGGGAGACTTTCCTGGGCCTCCAAGAGTGCAGAGATGCCTAGGTTCACAACTGCAACTTGGGTGTCTGCAGCTGTGTTTGGGAGGGCAGAGTTCCTGCCTGCTCCATGGACATGGAGTGGGAGGCCCAGGTGTTCAGCCCTGACTTGAGCAGTTGCAGTTGTGCATGGGAGGGCTGGGCTTCCACCTGCTTCTGGGGTTCAAGAGCACAGGGATGCCCAGGTCCACAGCCATGACTTGGGCAGCTGCAGTGACACCCAGGGAGCTCTTGCCCCAACTCAGAAGGGACGGGGCTTCCGCTTGTCCCTGGATCCCACCACACCATGGAGCATGCAGCCCTGGCCATGCCTCCCTGCTGCAGCAAGCATGATGTTAACAGCTGTTCCAGGTGGCTTAGAGCTGCCTTCAGTATAATACATTTTACAGTAAACTAACAAGTTTTATTGACTATGATAGTGGGCAACTGCAAATTTCAATAAAATATATTGGGTTGTTAAAAATATGACTAAATTATTGAAAAATACATTGCACTTTGAAAATTTTAATGGCATGCATCATGCTTCTGCTTTTAAAAAAATACTGTTTTGAATTAGTTGTCAGTAAAACATTTGGAGTATGTTTGTTTGACTAAAAGCAAAAATTAACTGTGTTAGATATAGCCCCTGTGGCACCACATCTTCTGTGCATTTTCTTCTTGGTGGATTTTCTTTCAATAAAAATCAAGGTTAATCACTTCATGGAGTATTCAGCCACATTATTTATATAATTTACTCATTACCCCAACTTTAATTGTGCTTATGATAAATATTATAGTTTAAGTAACTTTTGAATTTCATTGGGGGTTGCAAAGTGGAGTTAGAAATAAAAACTTGACTATTGACAAATTAAAAAAAAAACTTTATCTAATGTACCTAGTGTAGTGTAAAAAAAAAACTGCACCTAAATGAAAATGGAATAAGAATTAAAACAAGTTCATTTTGTAAGCATGAGAATAAAATGGAATGGAATAAAAAGAAAAGGGGAGAGGACATTTAAAAATTCGTTTAACCAGGTGTTGTTCATTTAGATCATCACCTGGCAGAAACATTGTGTAGAGGTAAATTTGTGATCTGACTAGAATTATATCTTTATATTAATTTGGATTCTAACTCTAATCAATTTTATTACATATTACCTTTCTTAATTTATACTTACATTACATTTGGAGTCAGGGCATCCATTTAACTCTTAGTAATTTAATTATATTAGATAATGTATTCACTTTTCATTATTCTACTAGTAGTTCTAACAATGCAGATTCAATGGTGCTTGCAATGAGACAGGAAAAAAAATTGCTTGTTAAAATTACCATGTTCTTCTGTTCTGTTTCTGTGCCTTCCTGCTTGCTTGCCTTTCTTTCTTCCTTCCTTCCTACACTACACATCTCAATGAGACAATAATAATTTGGCATTTCAAATATTACATGTGAAACTTATTTGTGAAAAGATATTTTAAAGATGAAAACAGAATCTCATTACAGATGAACATTAACATATTAACTTTTGCAATCAATTTTCAATATAGGAAACACTAACTTTGAACTGTAATTGAGCAAAATGTTATCCATCCCCAATACTGCTATTCTTCTCATTAGCAGAATTGTATTACAAAATTTTTGCTCAGTCATTATTGCTGTCATTGCTGTTGTTTTGTACTGAATTGTGTTTCCCCAAAAATTCACATATTGAAATCGTAACTCCCAATGTGACTGTATTTGGAGGTAGAGTAAAGTCTTTAAAGAGGTAATTGTGATTAAATAAGGTAATAAAGATAGAGCTCTAACGTCAAAGCATTTGTGTCCTTTTAAGTAAAAGAAGGGTGAGCATACAGTGGAAAGGCCATGTGGAGTCACAGCAAGAAGGCAGTCATCTGCAAGCCTAGGAGAGAAGTCTCAGGAGAAACTGAAGCTGCCAGTACCTTTACATTAGGTTTCCAGACTCCAGGCTGTGAGAAAATACATTTCTATTATTTAAGCCACCCAGTCTGTGATATTTTGTTATGGCAACCTAAAATGACTAATACAATGATGCTTTTGGATTTTTAACAATAAGTTATTTGTGGAAATTTGTTTTCTTCAGTTGATATATACAGGTCTACATAACAGTCTTAATTTTGCTTCTTGGCTTACAAAGTCAACACACTTAGTACCTTGCCAGAAACAGAGTAAGTTTACAAAGTGTTTCCCTAAAGTACCACTTCTCCTCTGAACTCTTAAAAGGATTTATCTGACCTTTCAAAATAACATTTTTTTTACAATTTACTTTATAAAACATGCTATTTTATTATTTACTTTATCACTGCAATTAAATAGAAAACAACTTGAATCAAAGAACAACATATTTTATTTTATTTTGCCTTTATGGACCTAAACCTGCTTCCAAGAAGCGCTTAATAAACAATTGTGAATTAATGATTACAGGAAAAGAAAGTAAATGCAGATATTCTAGAAATGGATCCACTTCCTGAATTATTTATTTTAGAAATTTATCCAGTTGTTACTCAGTTTCCCAAGCCAGGAATCTAGAAACAAGTTTCTTTTACTTTTCTGTTTCAATCATATTTCCACATGAAAAAAAAAATCAGCAAGTTCTATCAATATTACCACTGTTCATATTAAATACCCCTCTTCGTCCAGCAACATTGCTCTAATGTGGTCTAACTTGATCTTTATTTTTCTGAGTAATTACAACTGTCATGTATCTGGCTCCCTGTATCCATCTCACTCCATTTCTATTAATGTTCCAATGACAATTACAAAACTTTTCAAGGTATGAAAAGCCATGCCATCCATCTGCTCCAAATATTGCAGCCTTTTCCATTCTCTTTGGTGAAAAATTTATTAATTCTTACTTTGGTAGATGTGTTATCATATAAATATCTTGTTTCAAATCTTGGAAATGGAAACTAGTCTGGAAATTTCACAAAAACTGTGTGTAGTAGGGTGGTGTTGGTGTGGGAAGTTACATGTGATTAAGAAATCAAAATATTCTCTATGAGTGAAGTTCATAACTTCACTAATTGACTTTGGCTCCTTTTAGTTAATTGTGTTTGCTAAGTTATTGAATTTTCATATAAGAGCAAATTAATCAGATATAGAAACAAGATATACGGAAATTAGTAATGCATGTCGGTTCAGCAAAAAACTTAAGCCAGTACATTTGCCTTTCACTGTACACTGAATTAATCTTTTAATAGTCCTACTCTTCTGTCTTTATTGTGGATTCATCCAGTGGAAAAAAATTAAAAGCTTAGTGATATAATCTACTCGTCTAAAATATGCTTACTTTCAAGATGTAAATAATAAATATTAGTATAAATAATAAATATATTAATAGGCAATTTGAAGCATTGTTTGCATTCCTAAAGAAGTTGGAATAGTTATTCAATATATTCTAAACCTTTATAGAAGTCTGACATTGCTAAATATTGAATTAGGTTAAATGGAACAAATATCAGAAAGAGAAAATAGAAGGGGAGAAGAAAAGAAGAGGGGACAGAAAGAAGAGGGAAAGAAAGCTAGGAAGACAAGAAGAGAAATGAGGAGGGAAGGAAATACATATTAATAGAAAGATAACCCATTTTGAATTCTAATGACAAAATCTAAGAAAGAAAACGGGGCTGGAAATTAGTAGATGAGTACTGTTGAGTTGAAAATAACTGTCTCTCTAAGTTTGTGTTACTCTAGAAGAATGTCATAGATGGTAGCTTAAACAACAACACTTTATATCTCTGAGTTCTGGAGCCTGAGATGTCCAAAATCAGGCTCTGGTAGAGAAAGCTGGTGTCTGACAAGGAACCTTCTGGTTGGATGTCTCCTTGTATCCTCACATGGTGGAGAGACAACAGAGAAAGGAAGCAAGCTGTCTCCTGTCGATTGTAAGATAACTAATCCCGTTAATGAAAGCTCTACCTTCATGAGCTAACTACCTCCTTCCTGATACAGTCACATTGGTGTTTTGGATTTCAACATAAGAATTTTGGGGATGAGACACAAACTTACAGTCCATAGCAGTAACATAATCATAAATATGACTTTGCTCGTGATAATTGAGGCTTATTTTGATTGTACCAACATCCTGCTGAGTTAGTATTACTTTTGTTCTCAAATGGCTGTGTCAGGAACAATAAATCATGTGGTTGCACAAGCTAACACAATACTTAAAAGGCAATTAAATAAGTTTCAATTTACAACCAACTTAGAATAGAAAATTCAGAGTTTTTCTCCTCTAATATTTTATACAAATCCCTAATACATGGTTCTAAAATTATAATTTTAAGGCAACAAATATTTTGCTTAGTTAAGTGGATGTTCATAATTTTCTATAATTCTATCTAATACAAGATTAAATATCCTAAATATCTTTTCAAGTTTAAATAATCACTAATGGTCATTTAAAAAACTTAGAGATGTCAAGATCCATTATTATTTTAGTATAATTATTTTACTTTTCTGTAACATCAAGACAAACGTTAAGCAAAATGGGATTCAATAAAAGTACTTTTAATATAAAATATTTCATATTTTAGTTACTACCAGTGGACCACTCTGTCCACATTAGATTACATATTTTATTTTTGGAAATAGATGGTAAACACTTTGTTAATCCAGGAAAGGACTATAAAGCTATAAAGCTAGCAAATACATTAATAGGATCGTTATAGAATATGGTGAATCATAATAGATACACGTGAGCAGAGGGAGCTTTGGACATTCTATTCCATACCAGACTGAGACAAAAAGGATAGTGCAATAGAGCAACTATAGTAAACAATAATTTATTGTAAATTTACAAATAACTGAAAGAGTGAAATTGGAATATTTCTAAAATAAATAATTGATACATGCTTGAAGTGATGGATACCTCAGTTACCCTGATTTGATCATTACACATTGTATCCTTGTATGAAAACTTCACATATATCCTGTAAATGTATAAAGCTATTATGTATCCAAAATAATTAATTCTTCAAAAAAATATAGACTTGTCAATCTTAGGAGCTGAGTAGTTGTCCAGATTGTTTGTCTATATATCATTGGAACTACAGAAGAATGTGACACAGAATGCAGTATATTAATTTTGTTGGCTTTTGCCTTTCCTCATTTCTTCCTCTTGAAGTACAATATAAAATTTTCTTTTTTCTAATTTATTTATTACACAAACACATGGAAACAAAATGTAAAATTAATTTGAAAATTATTTCACAGAGAGTCCCATCAACCTGATTTCAGAAACTTTTTGCACATAGTTTTTATCAGGTCAGTAGCTAATTCTAGGTATACAATTCTCAGCAATATGGCTTAACTGGAAATGAAACAGGATGGAGAAGATGAAAGTTATACTCATCGGTTTGTAGAAAACTAAAGAAACAACTATATTAATAAAGTTCCTGAGTGGCATTATAGAGATTTTGGTTTATAATAATGATAATAATAATTTTACTTATCATTGTTCATTGTTTCTAACACTAGAAGAATGTAGACAGCTTAATAGAATAAAGTAGCAAATTATCCTTCTCATGATTAGAAGATGCAAATATTCACATTAAATAAATGATAATAAAACATAATTGTTTTAATTATATGCTTTAGACGTTAACCAGGCTAAAAGCTTTCATTTTAAAATCAAATTTTAGTTTAAAACATCAGGTATAAATAGAAAAATACAACAATCTATACGTTCTTTGGGAAGAGAAACGTTGGGTAAGAAAGAACTATTTCTTAAGAAAGTCGGGGGGAGTGTGTGTGCGTGTGTGTGTGTGTGTGTGAGATGTGTATACACATATGAATACATGAGCAACATTCTCCCCCAAATTAAGGTATGTATGTATTTTTGTTTGCTTTGTTTAAGTCAGGAGGGGAAAAAGCCTGGAAAATGAATTGTAAAATAAGCCCAAGTAAAAAGATGAAATAATATAGAGATAAGAGCAGATATCAGTGAAAGAGATAACAGAAAACAACATAAAGTATCAATGAAAGCAAGAACTGCTTCTTTATAAAATTATAATAGAATAAAATTATTTTACCTAGATTTATAAAAGCAAATGTTTAAATGGTTAACATAAATTAGTAAGGCTAGACATGAAATGAGGCATCTTCAATATTCCTCCTACAAATCCTAAAATGAGAATAAACAATGATCATGAAATATATTATGACAATATCCTGAACCACTTAGAGGTACAAATTTTCTGAAAGATATAAATTACCACAATTAATTCTAGAATAAATAAAATCCTGAATATATT
>NW_016814129.1:190097-197040 GCF_001698545.2 Rhinopithecus bieti
TTCTGGATATTAGCCTTTTGTCAGATGAGTAGATTGAAAAACTTTTCTCCCATTCTGTAGGTTGTCTGTTCACTCTGATATTTTCTAAGTCATTATGTATCTTGGATTCTATCATGGTTACTTATTATTCTTTGATTGCGCAATATTTCTTCACCAAAACTTTACAATTAAAAATAAATACAAGCACTGATTGTTTGAGTTGAAATACTTTTGATTGAAAAAAGCTGCAAACCTTTTTCACTTAATAAGTTAACATAATGCCTCATATAAATGGAAATTTAGACATAAAAGATTACAGGCATAATTGTTATAACTACTTT
Organism: Rhinopithecus bieti; assembly: GCF_001698545.2. NCBI lineage: Eukaryota > Metazoa > Chordata > Mammalia > Primates > Cercopithecidae > Rhinopithecus > Rhinopithecus bieti. The sequence continues at coordinate 190,418 of NW_016814129.1, forward strand.
ACTTAAGGATTGCTATATTTTTTTCTGCCTCTTAATTCTACAATTCTCAGCTTTAAACTTAATCTCTAAATATATTGCCTGTGATGTCAACGTGTCTTCCAATAGCATTTGTGGATGAATGTTTCTTTGTTCATCTGCAACAGGAGATTGAGAAATCTCTTTCCTAATCGGGAATTGTAATTACCCTTTTTGATTTAAATATACTACCCTGGGCATGTGCACATAGTTATGACAATAGCAATTTTAGGGAATGTTGTCATTTATTGACAAACTAACTTGTAGATGGATGCTTGCACAAAGTAAGGATTCTCTTATGAAGGAAAAGGAAATAAAGAGGTCAGTCTGCTTGCTGTATGTTTATGGCTAATGCGCATCATTTTTCCTTCCTTCAAATTTAAAATGCTTTTTAAATCTTATCATGTTCCTTATAACTCAAATATTTTAACAATATATGTCTTTTTGTGGATATATTTTATATTACATTGCCTGGCATAATGTGAGGTCTTGTAACTTGCACAGAAGTTGTGACATAGAGGTATCAAAGGCAATTGCGATGAACCTAAAAGAATGCCATAGGATACTAATCAGGGAAGACCACAGACAATATATATATATATATATACACACACACACACACACACACATATATACATATATACACATATATATACGTATACATATATGTGTATATATATATATGTGTATATATATATATAGCGATTTACATTCAGAAGTAAAATGTGCTAAACAGGATGAGAAAGAACATAGAACACTTAATAGGGAGTCAAATGAAAATAAATTTAAAATGTGTAGTACAAAGTATGGCAGCATCATGCAAATATGAGTTCTGGAGGCAATGGAGGGTCCTTGGATAGAGGCTTCTTGGGGGCTTGGTAGCAATAGGAATGCAGAAATAGTAAAGAAACAAAGGCTTACTGAAATTTAAAATGGTGAAGAAAATAAATCTTTAAGGGATGTTAAACCAGAGAAGGGTCCATTGATTTCTATTTGTTTAAGAAACCCCTGTAGCAACAGGAAAGATTATGCTTGAATTTAGAAATAAAGAAAGTCATCAAATTTTACCGCCCTAGATTATTTTTCTATTATTAGTCCAAGAAAATTCAACATGAAAATAAAAAACAGTTGTGAATACTGAACTCATTAAGTTACTACAAGAATAAAAGAAAGCATGAGAAATACATATTTTTAAACAAAAACATTCTCAAAACAAAGCTAAGAAACAAAGTAAAACTGTAACACACCATTCTGATATGAATAAAATGTAATTAAACAAGCATTTGCAAAATTGATTTTCAGAATTGGAATAACATCACAAATCAAACATGTAATGAATTAATTGATCATCAATGGCTATTAACATAAAACAAAAGACAACAGCACATTTTGAACTTCTCTATGGAAGAACACAACAGTGCTTAGTACATAATAGAACTACATAAATAAATAAATAAATAAATAAATAAATAAATAAAACTTTAGATCTATCAGAATTTTACAGGACCTAAGGAGGACAGAGGGACATGCTACATTGCACCACGGAGATGCAATCAGAAGTATCCAGATGGTGGAAAACTCTCTGGACAGGCAAATTTTGTCTTCCATAAGTGAATTTTAAAACAGAGGAAAAAGAGAGAGAGAGAGAGATGAAGGTGAGGAGGCATGGAGGTGGTTACAGATAAAAATGACTCTAAGACATAGGGGCTAATATGAGGATCTTATTTTCATTATGATTTTTAACACATTATCAGACAACTGAAACTTTAAAGAGAGAGGATATTTAGGGGTATTACATACTAACGGTTAATTTTATTTAGCTTGGATCATATTCTAATGTTATTAAACATAAAACAGTCCTTTTCTCACAGAGATTGAATTGTGTACCTGTCCTATCCTTTCTAGTTCACAAAGTTCAAACAAAATTATCTAGTCCTCCAAGGTGAAAGAAACAGCCCCCGTCTAGACTCTGCAGGTCAAGACATCTTAGATGGTCCTAAGGTTCTTGAAGTCAGCCTCTAGAATCCTCAGGTCCCATTTCCTGTGGTTCCTTCATCCTGCATTCCAAGTTCCATAGCACAGGCAGTTATCCCATGTCACCTATCACTAAAGAAATATTCACAGCTTTGAAATTCACTGCTAGGCTCCATCTAGAGCTTCACTACAGCTTAATTATTTAAAAAATTAAATATTAAAAAATTAAATACTATGTTTTTTAGAAATTGTGTGTTTTCCCTGTGGATTTCAACATTAAACATTTAATAAGTATTAATTGAGAGGTTACTCTTTTAGGTGCTGGGGATAGAAAAACGAACACATCTGTGTTTCTCATCCTAGTAGAAGAGGGCCAGTGGCAAGTTGGGTTGAATCTTTTATAATCCAGTCAAAGTTTTGGAGCATATTAGCTGTGAATTTAAGACAAAACACTTCTTTTCTTTCTGTTTTCAATACACCATAGCAAAAGAGAAATCCATAACTGATCTAACAGAATTGCCTTGATGATCAAATTATATATAATAAAGGGCCATTTCTATCACAAAGAGCAAAATTTCTACCTTGATAGTTATTTTTCTAATAGTTTATCAAAGTTTAATCCCAATAAAAGAGCTACTCACAAAAAATCTGTAACTTCAATGAAATTAAAAGAGGGTGTCATATCAAATGCAAATAAGGTTAACATTATAGACTATATTTATTCCAAGATATGTACAATTACATTATACATATATGCAATTTTGTTTTATTATCTTGATATTAAAATATAGTTAAATATTTACTACAATATTAATGAATGGAACCATATACCACCAAATTAGTGCTTTATAAATATTAATTTAAATAATGCTTTCTGTTAATCTCCAGTTATATAGTGTGATTTGTACTTCATATGATAATTCAAAAAAGACTTTGAAGAAGTGGGGCAGAGTCATTATTTTTTCCTCGTAATTGAAAATTTTAAATTAATAACAGAGGAAATTATTAGTTAGCGTGAAGGAAGCACCCCTTACAAACTATGACTGGGAGTGAAAATCAGTTGAAACATTCAGAGGGAAATTTATGAAACTGACACTCAAATTTTAGAAAAAAAAATGATTAAGATGATCTATAAATTTAACTTTTTAAGAATACTTATGGATATAAAATAAATTACAATATTAGTTGAGTAAAAATGCATGTTGAAGCAAATTTTAATTTTATAACAAACATACGTCTAGAAATCAAGACACAAATGTTGGCATTCCTAAATATAAAAATATACTATTTTGGAATGTATTAGATAATGCAAATGGAAAGAAGAAAAAATCACTAAATTTTATTATTTTAGTATGTATTATGAGATAATAACCACTTTGGTTAGAATATTTTAAAATATTTGTTTGCTTCTTTGTTCTACTTTCCCCAAAAAGTATATTTTGTAAGAAAATGTGCAAAATTGTCAAGGTCACAAATAAACAAATTTTCAGTGTCTATAATATCATATTTATTAATGTTAATGTTATATTTATTTTAATATGAAAAGCCCAAAATAACATCACATTTTTTCTCACAATGGTTCTTGGAGTAAAATCTGTCTTTGAATTTTCATTAATGTTAAAAATGAATCTTTAGTTTAATAATTCAAAATATATTATTACCTTCTGCTGCCAGCTACAAACTATCCAAGAATGACTAGGGAGAGCAATGCCTTAAGGTCAGTTGAATTTCTCTTTACAGTGATCTAATCAAAGAAAAATTGATCTAAAGAAATATTGAGTCTGTGTATCCTGAAATACATAGAAAACAGTTCTGTTATAGAAAATGAAGAATTTGGAAAGCATAATATTTCACAAATTTTGATTTATTTTGTTAATTTCAATTTTAATGTCCTCTACAAAATTGCAAAAGTCTCACAATTTTTAATGTATTCATATATTCTGAATCATATTAAATGATAAAATAAAGTAGAATGTTCACAAACAACAAATTCTCTTTATACAATTAAGGCACTCAAAGAGCACATTATTAATAATTCCAAATGATTTATCAATGTTAACACGTTTGTCCTTTAAGAAATAAGATCGTCACTTTTTACAGTGAAAATAGGAAACACATTAACAAAAAAGGAGCTCAGATTTATGTCAGTTAATTATTTACTTCACATTATGCTTTACTGAAAAATGATTAAACAGGTAATTTATATAATCTGTATAAACAATAAAATAATAGTCAATTTTTCTAAACACACCAGTGTAACTCTATTATAGATCTTTCATAAATTATCAATAGAATAATTGTGAAGAGTACACGTCTTGGAGGTGAAATTACTGGGTTCAAATTTAAGCCCCCTACTAAGCAGAAGGTTAAATCTTAGGCAAATCTTGTCCCTTAGCTTATTCAACATTAAAATAGGATAATAGTAGAGCTTACCTCATCAGATTATTGGGAAAATAAAATGATTACATCAGAAAAAATAATAAGCATTTTATAAAATCTAAAATTAAAATCTAAGATTATCTCTACATGCAAATGTTGTCATTAATATTATTATTTCTTATGAAAATACTACATCTACTATTACTAACTAGTATTAGCAATACAGAAGGTAATATCATCAGAATTTTAATAGCAATGAAAACTCAATAACCTCTCCTAACAATTCTTTGCAGAATATTAATTTAAAATTATTGATCATGAAGTGATTCTTAGTGAACACCTGAAATCTGTTGGTGTTTTATAGAAGAGAAAACAACATAAGTATATAGAAGCATTTAATTTGTGCAAGTTATGTGAAAATTATAAGCATATTATTGAATTTTATGACAGTCCTGAGATGTAATTTTTTTATTCAGAGTCTACAAATGGTGAAACTGAGTTTTACTCTATAAATACTCAGTAGAGCCAGTACTGCTTTCTGCAGACAAAGGAAATCTTCAGTCATTTGCCTGCAACATTATAATTAAGCCACTCCTTAGACTTAAAAGGTAGTCCCTATGTGATTATTTTATGATGTTGGAATAATGCAAAATTGTCACATTATCTTTTTAAAGAAGGGATAGGAATATGGGAAAGAATGTTAGCCTAGAGATTGAACAGCTGACTTGCCTAAACCACAGGATTTTTGTGAGACTCCAAGGAAATGTTTATGGAAAGGTTCTGTGAACTGTGGAAACACATACCACTGGGACACTATAGAGCTTTGAAGTTGTTATGGTGGTGGCAATTTTTTTTAACAAAATATAATATCTAAAAAATTTTCAATAAATCACTTTGAAAGTCCTACATACACACAGGCAGAGATAGTTAAATTTTTTATTTTATTTTATTTATTTATTTATTTATTTATTTATTTATTTATTTTTTAATGAGTTGGAGTCTTGCTCTGTCGGCCAGGCTGGAGTGCAGTGGCATGATTTCTTCAGCTCACTGCAAGCTCCACCTTCCGGTTTCAAGCAGTTCTCCTGCCTCAGACTCCCTAGTAGTGAGGACTACAGTCTCGCCCCACCATGCCCAGCTAATTTGTGTGTTTTTAGTAGAGACGGGGTTTCACCATGTTGGCCAGGATGGTCTTGATCTCCTGACCTCGTGATCTGCCCACCTGGGCCTCCCAAAGTGCTGGTATTACAAGTGTGAGTCACTGCACCCTGTCTCTGTAAACTTTTAAGGGCAACATTATGATGAGTTTTATCTTTGCCCATAGCACCTGCTATTGAGATCTTGCTAAATGAACATATGAATAGAATGTATCCATGCTTCCAGAATTCATTGCACAGTAAATTACTTAAATATCAGACAACAAATCATCTGAAAAGTTAACAATCCTCTGAATGCCAAAACACAATTATCATGATGCCTGTTTTAAGTTGAAATGCTAAGGTCTTCTGAGAAAGAAATATTAAATAAAAAGAAATGTATCTCATATTACTAACCCAAATTATAAGATAATGAACGGCAATGCTATATCGTGATATGAGAAAGAGATATGTAAATAACTAGTTTCCTAAAAGATACTAACATCTGTAACCTAAAGCATGGGTATCCAATCTTTTGGCTTCTCTGGGTCACATGGGAAGAAGAAGAATTGTCTTGGGCCACACATAAAATACGTGAACACTATCAATAGCTGATGAGCTAAAAAACAACCAAAAAAACCCCTCATGATCTTTTAAGAAAGTTTACAAATTTGTGTTGGGCCCTGTTCAATGCTGTCCTGGGCCACAAGTGGACTGCGAGCCATGGGTTGAACAAACTTGGCCTAAAGACAAAAGTAAGCTCTCATGTAACAAATCCATGGTGCATCATCTACAGTGTGCATTAGAGTCCTCTTTGCTTTAACATAAGCAAGGCTTATGGAGGCTCCAGTAAGCCAGAGATAAACACTTAAGCTAAACGAAAATATTTTTAAAATTCTCTGAATTCTTATTAAAAGTTAAAATTATTGGAAAAGTTAAATGGCTAGGAAGCCATATGATTAATCTGTATAGTACTATAAAAGAAATAGATTGTACCTTCATTTTTAAAATCAAAAACTGGAATATTGGAGAATCCCTGAAAACTTGACAGAGGTAATTTTTAATGTAAATTGAAAAAGGTATACAAATTACATCAAGAAAAACTCATGAATCCAGTAA
>NW_016814129.1:197678-207327 GCF_001698545.2 Rhinopithecus bieti
TTTGTCATCGAGTGGGCCCAGGACTAAGATATGTGGCAGACACCGGTAATTAGAGCAGGACAGAGACTTTCACAACGTTTGTCCTTACAATGTTCGGAGTCTATAGATAACCTAATTAACCTAATCGGTTAGGTCCGGGGTCGATCTTTAACTAGGCTGAGGGCGCCGCCCGGGCTGTCAGGGCGCCGCCCGGGATGCTTGCCTGTGGACTTCATTTGATCTCTTTCAGTTGAAAGAGTCACTAATAATAAATATGCCAAGAACAGCAGGAATAACGTGAGAATATCCCACCAAACCAGTATATCAGGTCAACCCACTCATAATGAATAAACTAGAGTTCTCTGCAGTCCCAAATAATTAGTCTGAGCTTTTCTTTTTTCGTTTTGATGTATGAGTAGTTTAAAAAATATATTCATTGTTCAGTAGGTCAAGTGTTAAAATTTTAATTCAGAGCCACTTGTTGCCTCATTTGAACATCTTTAGTCAAAAATGTTATGTTCTTAATTGTAAAATTATAGATTGAAGAATCACTAGAGCATTACCATTCACTTCTGTAACAGATGATAGAAAACATTTCATTCACTGTGTTTGTTTTATAGTGAGATTTCAGCACCAGTTTTGTTTGAGGTCGATCCAAGACCTTTGTACAGGAATCCCATTGTCTCATAAGGAGTTAAAATCTTGGAAAGAAAGACCATGCTGTCAAAACAAAACAACTGAAGGAGGCTCAGCATGACTATATTTTAATTTAGCACGCAAATAATTTGAGGAAGATTAACTTTATCTATAAGTTATATGAGTTAAATTTCAGAATTACCATGTTTCATAAATAAAATTCACTATTATAATTTTGAACTGATATGCCTCTACAAGTTGTAAATCTGTGGAAAGAAATGATTGTAAATTCTTCAATATTGTGTGCTTGTTTGTGCCCTGTCATCATTCTCCTCCTCTTTCTCATCATCACAATAATAACACATTTTAATAATATTTACTATTTTCTAGTCACTCTTCTAAAAATATTATCTATATTCTCACAGTCATACAAGGTCAGAACTATTATGATCATACAAACTGTGTACTAAGCTGAGGTGGTCTCAGATGGAGATGAGAAATTTTTTGGAACTGGAGAAAAGGTGACTCTGGTTATGCTTTATCAAAGACACTGGCAGCATTTTGCCTCTGCCCTAGAGATATTCGGAACTTTAAACTTGCCAGAGATAATTTAGGGTGTCTAGTGGAAGAAAGTTCTAAGCAACAAAGAGTTCAAGAGGAAGAAAAACACAAAAGTTTGGAAAATCTGCAGCCTGGTGATGCACTAGAAAAGAAAAAACCATTTTCTGGGGAAAAATTCAAGCCAAGCCTGCTGCAGAAATTTGCATAACAAGGAATAGAATGTTATTCACCAAGACAATAGGGAAAATGTCTTCAGGGCATGCCAGTGACCTTTGGGGTAGCCCCTCCCATCACAGACCCAGAGGTCAAGGAGGAAAAAGTGGTTTCAAAGGCAGGACCAAGGGTTCCCCAGCTTTGTGCACCCTAGGGATTTGGTGCCCTGCATCCCAGCTGCTATAGTCGTGGCTAAAAGGGGGTAACATAGAGCTCTGGCCATGGCTTCAGAGGATGCAAGCTCCAAGCCTTGGCAGCTTCCACATTGTGTTGAGTGTGCAGATACATAAAAGTCAATAATTGAAGTTTGGGAACCTCCGCCTAGATTTCAGAGGATGTATAGAAACTTCTGTATATCTAGGCAGTGGTGTGTTTCAGGGGCAGAGTCCTCATGAAGAACCTCTGCTAGGCTAGTGCAGAAAGGAAATGTGGAGTTAGAGCCCCCACACAGAGTCCCCACTGGGGCACAGCCTAGTAGAGCTGTGAAAAGAGGGCAATCATCCTCCAGATTCCAGAATGACGGCTCTATTGACAGCTTGCATCATGTGCCAGGAAAAGTTGCAGAGACTCAACACCAGCCTGTGAAAGCAGCCAGGACGGTGCCTGTACCTTGCAAAACTACAGGGGCTGAGGTGACTAAGGCCTTGGGAGCCTACTTCTTGCACCAGCGTGACCTGGATGTGAGACAGATATTCAAAGGATATCATCTTAAAACTTTAATGTTCAATGACTGCCTTATTGGATTTCAGAATTGCATGGTGCCTGTAGTCCCTTTGTTTCAGCCAATTTCTTCCAGTTGGAAGGTATGTGTTTACCTAATGCCTGTATCTTCATTGTATCTAGGAAGTAACTAACTTGCTTTTGGTTTTACAGGCTCGTAGGTGCAAGGGACTTGCCTTGTCTTGGATGAGACTCTAAACTTGTACTTTTGGTTTAATGCCAGAATGAGTTAAGACTTTGGGGAACTGTTGGGAAGGCATGATTGTATTTTGCAATGTGAGGACATGAGATTTGGGAGGGGGCAGGGGTGGAATGATATGGTTTGGCTGTGTCCCCACCCAAATCTCAACTTGAATTGTAGATTTCATAAGCTCCATGCATCATGAGAGATAGCTGGTGGGAGGTAATTGAATCATAGGGGTGGGTTTTTCCCATGTGGTTCTTGTGATAGTGAATAAATATCACAAGATCTGATAGTTTTATAAAGGGCAGTTCCCCTACACATGTTGTCATGCCTGCCAAAATGTAAGACATGCCTTTGATCCTCTTCCACCTTCCACCATGATTGTGAGGTCTCCTCAGCCACGTGGAACCATGAGTTCACTAAATCTCTTTTTCTTTATAAATTACACAGTCTTGGGTATGTCTTTATTAGCAGCATGAGAACAGACTAATACTGGAGAGGAGAGGGTCAATCAGAAGAAAGCATGCCAAACGGGAAGATAAGTTCTCAATCCAGTCCAAGGATTTAACTTGAAGCCTGTAACTTGTAACTTGTAGCTTAAAGCTTTTCAGGCTTTAAACTGTGTTTGGCTTGGAAGTGGGGTTTCACTGGGGACCTGCACCTATCTTCCTACGCATTTGGCTGTTTCTTGTTGCTATCGCCAGTGAAGTAGTCAGGACAGCAATTATACTCTCTAAAATAAGGATAAAAGTGACCTAGCTCAGAGACAGTCAAGTGTTTTCCTTAAGGTGATGTAATAAGGAAGAGGTATAAATGGCATCCAGAGTGGAAAACCTGAAGTATAATTCCAGGTTTCTTTCAACTATATCATTATAAAATTAACAGGATAGAATGTATTTGAAGATGTCTGAGGCATAAGTCAAGATTTACTCAAATTCTTATGACCATTTCCTTTGTTATAAGGTAAAAATATTTAAGAAAATATATTTTAATATTAAATCATATCTTGGAGAGTATGAGCAGAAATGCACACAGCTTTCGCAAAAGCCACCAATAAACTAATTGCACAGAGTATTGCGAAGGCTCAGCAGCAATTTTGAATGTTGTGGGCTTGACTCATCATCCATGCCCACCCCCATAAATAACTCCCACATAGTCTACTTTGCTGCATATTCATTTTTGTCTTGCTTTGAATGTCCATTTTAAAAGTCATTAAACTAATAGAAGTGTGTGCTGGGAAAACTCATACTAAGCTAAAAGCTAAGATAGCTTTTGCTTACTTTCCTTTTTCTCTTAAACTTGAGTAAATTGGGAGACAATATTAGTCATGTTTGTCGCTTTATTGTTCTTTTGTAATCTTCAGGCTTGAACTCTAGAATAATGATCTTAATCAATTCCCTGGGACCCATAGAAGAAACCTTAAGTGCTTCACCTAAAACTTAAGAAAATGTGGTGTTTTAATTATTTAGTTGTCATTAGGAACAAATAAGGTCATGTATATGAAACATCTCTAGAAGATGTAAAATTGTTGACATGTAAAACAATAAATCATTGTGAGTCATACAATAAGTTTGTAAATGTTAGGGGCTTCATATGTGGTTATCTTTCCCTTTTTTAGGATCTATTTTTGTGTATCTGGAATTAAAGAGCAGATAAAGAAGAAAGGCTAGAATGTTACAATAGGTTTGAGTGTTATTCATTATCTTTTCCATAAAAACAGTAGTATGAAATTTGTTTTATGTGATTTATTTTGAACCAACTTACTTATTTCTAATTTAGTTCTTCTTGGTTGTTTATTGTTCATCACCTCCGTGATCAGGGACCTTCTGATCCTGAAACTGTATAAACTAACTGAGATGCCATTTAGGCAATTCCTGCTAAACAGAATGAAAAATACAGTTAGATTGATTTAGGTATCTAGTGAAGGTAAATTGCCCTTACCAAATAAATATCTGATGCTTATGAACAATAATGTTGCTATATAATTTCTGCTCCAAGCTAATATAGTCTGACATCTTTCACAATTGAAATTTGACCTAATATAGTGAATTATTTTAATCTTTATGTTTCACTTACTGTTTGCACATTTGAAACTTATTTTCACAAGCTTCTTGAAACTTTCTCGTATTTGGCTTATACAAAATACGTTTTGTGTAGTTTTTCTCATTTGCATATGAAAATTTCTTCTCAATCTTCGTGTCTGATTTTCCTCTTCTTTCTCTTTATCTCCTTTTCTCTGTCCCTGACTCTCTCTGTGTCTGTATTGGTTTCTGTCTGTCCGTCTGTTTCTCTCTCTCTGCTCATTCTAAATTGACTCCCTTGATTATTTCATTTAGTCGCTGGTTTACTAGTTTTACTCTGAAGGGTCCTAAATTTATAGCTCCAGACTGGGTCACTTTCTTGAGTTCCAGACAAACAGATAACTAAATACTGTACATTTTCTCTTAACTTTCCCATAAATATGTGAACCTAAATATACCAAAAATGAAACATACTTATTTTCATTATTTCGTTTTTTGTTTTTGTTTGTTTGTTTGTTTGTTTTGAGACGGTGTCTCACTCTGTCGCCCAGGCTGGAGCGCAGTGGCGCTACCTCGGCTCACCGCAAGTTCCGTCTCCCGGGTTCGCGCCATTCTCCCGCCTCAGCCTCCTGAGTAGCTGGGACTACAGGCAAATGCCACCGCGCCGGGCTAATTTTTTGTATTTTTTAGTAGAGACGGGGTTTCACCGTGTTAGCCAGGATGGTCTCCATCTCCTGACCTCGTGATCCACCCGCCTCAGCCTCCCAAAGTGCTGGGATTACAGGCATGAGCCACCGCACCCAGCCTGTTTTCATTATTTCCTATGTTAATTTATGATGCCATAAACTGTCCACTTGCCCAATCTAGAAATTAAATAAACAACTTAGACACTCTTGTACTTCTTACCTCTTTTTTCAGATCTGTCATTAATTTTGATGTATTCAACTTAATATAATTACTATTCCACCTCTGCAGTTTTTGATCTCATGAAATCTTGGATATTGGTATCTAATATAATAGTATCGAGCATTGTTAGGTAAGTACATGTGGCCAGGGGTGCTTTACCAAATGATCTTCCTAACTGCAAACTTGGCATCTCGCTAAATTGTAAATTGAGTTATTTTATTTCCATGCTTAAAATCATTCAGCAGTTTAACTACAAAATCTTAAACTTCTAGAAGTGGAATAAAAAAATCCTTATGATTTGGTTCTCTTACCTTCCCAATCTTTACCTCATTGTTTTCTCTCACATCTAAAAGTACAGCAGTATTTGATGACCTCTACTTTCAGACACACATTTTCCATCTTCCTGAAATGCGCCCTTCCCTTATGTATTTGATACACCTCAAGGTTCAATTAAAGTATCACTTCTAGAGGGGGGTCGTTCACTGTATACACAGTTTTAAAAAGCTAACTTGATTAGTTAGTGTTATGAAATTTTTGACAAATAATTTACACTCTTTCCCAGCTACATTAAAATTATATGACATTTCCACAGGTGTTAGGTGCTTTGTATAGTTTAGTTTACATAGATAAATAGATAGATAGATAGATAGATAGATAGATAGATAGATAGATAGAGAGAGAGATAGAGAGATAGATGATAGATAGATGATAGATATACACACACACAAACTAGATGTTTGTAAGATCTTTCTTCTCTATTTCTCTTTCTTCTCTATTTCTCATGCTGTCCTTTGAATTGCACAACTTCTTTTTGATGTATACATTTCTATAACTAGAGCTTAGCAATCTAATTCAAGTTCATAATTGAGTTATTGTGACACATCTATTTACTTAAGAATAAGTGAATGTGACATATTGGAAAGGTTTTATAAATGAATTGTTTTTATTTCTTCTATCTTGGTAGGAAAGTTCCTCTTAACTAGTATTCAAGAAGCTCCTATTGTCTACTTGGTGTGCTTTACGCTTTCTAGTAACTTGAATATCTTTGTCTGAATTGTGAGAGATTTTAATTACCCTAAGCAACTAGCAACTTTCAAGAATACAATGAGAAAATAGGTTGGGGAGATGAAAACGAGGAGATGAAGCAAAAGAATTGTGAATAAAGATGAAAGAAAATAAATGTACGTTCTCTGTTGAGAACAGTTAAGAAAAGATTTTAAAAAGATTTGCAAATACAGACCACAAATAGCATGTAATAATAAATAGTAAAAATTAAATATGCACAGAGAAACAAAGAAAAGTCATTGTTTTCTTAATCTATTTAAATTCTCAAAACACTATTTTAATGTATTTATCTGATTCCTGCCTCTTAGACTAATGTATGTTAACACAGGATAAAATGCTTTTAATTACAGAAACAAATATTAAATTAAATACAAATAATTTTGGGGAGAGAAATGACAAATTACTANTTTTGGTCACAGTGATTAAAATAGGAAACAACAGCAAGAAAATAAAATGCATTGATCTTTCAAGACAGATATCTAATGTGCTTCTAAATTGCCTCTTATTCCTTATAACACAGCAGTGCTATGATGAACAGCTTCAAACGTACTCCCTTATGGACACATGTGTGACTTTCTTTGATGTAAGAATTTGGAGGGATTGTACTATATTTAATTTGATTCAGTATTCACAGATTTGTCTTCAGACTGACTGCACCAAACTGAATCATCGCATCACTTGTGAAATTTGACATGCCACGTTTATTTATCTAGACCTAGATTCTAAGCAACATTTCTGTAACTAAACATGAACAAAATAATTGTTTTTCATTCTTAAGCAACTAATCAAGTGAGTAAAAAATTACATCTTCTTGTTGCTGTGATTTTCATTTTTCTAGTTACTGATGAGTTTAAAGAACATGTAATAACTCATGTAATGAGTTTCTGATTGATTCTAGATGTAAATATATTCCCCTTAAACTGTAAGTTGCCTATTACCTGTCCATCTGTCTGCAGTTAAGTTTTTAAATTACAATGCAGTTAAATATTTTATTTTCTTTATGGTTTATGTGTTTGTGGCTTAGTAAAAGAAATTATTTTCCCTAAAACAAGGCTTATTTTATATAATTGCTTTTATTTGATCTTTAACATATATTACCTAACATTTTTTATATTTAATATTAATTTATCTTTAACAAATTCAGTACAAAGATGGATACGTTATTTTACAGTAACAAAAATCTGAAAATCTGGACGACACAACAGACAGTAACAAGCACATTTCTTGTTTACACTACATGTACAACATAGGTCAGAGAGGGGACTCTGTCCATTGTAATTACTTAGAAATACTAGAATGATGGAAGTATTATCTCATTAGTAACATAGAAAATGGCAAGTAGAAAATTAGCTTTTAAAGCCTTTCTTGACATTTCATTACCCAAACCAAGTCACGAGACCATGCCTAAATTCAATGACCAGCAGAAGAGAGTGCAAACTTACCACATGCCCTGAAGAAGAAACTTGGAGTACTTGTGTCCAGATCACTCTTCAAATCTCTTGTAATTAAATGTCCCATTCTCCTTTCCGAATGACAAATACACTAAGCATCTTCATAAGTGATAAAATCTGAAAGTTTAATTTAGACATGGCATTCAGTTGGAAGTTGTGTATTTCTAAGGAAGATATTAGAGTTTCTATAAAAAATAAACGATGGTTTTTAATTTTTAAGGCAAAGGTTTATGAAACAAAAACAATCATGTTATCTACTTACCATATAGACAATAAATAATTATACAGAAAGCACAAGACAATGGCAATAAACTTCCTTTTGAACAACGGAGGTGTACTGGAGCAGTTACTGATCATCAAAATCTTGCAATTCCATTATACAGAAGTCTTTAAAGACTTCAACCTGGAACTGGAAAAAACATTTTTAAATTAAGATCTGATTCTTATCTCTCAGTATCTGTCCCTTATTTAATAACTGCCATGGCACCTGGTTCCTTCTTTGAAATCCTTCCTTTTTAATAAGCTCTTTATATAAATCCAGCATATTCTTTATAAACCTTATACTCTATTGGATGAGCATCTTTAATGGCCCAATATTTGGTAATGGATGTCGAGTAGGCCCAAAGATTATCTTTTTTTGCTGATGAGTGGGTTATAGCTGCTCTTGTCACACACACAAAGGTAAATATGTGAGATGATGAATACAGCAGTTTGTAACCATTTTACTATCTATATGCGTTCTATAACATCATTTTGCATGCCTTAAATATACACAACCAAATATATTTTTAAAAACCCTACAACAGAAATCAAAATTAAATAAGTTTTACACAGTCAGTCTTTCCATTCAGGTTGGTGTTTGTTTGTTGTTACTTATAATATTTCCCTGGGAATGTGGCACCTTCATTCTGTCCTTTCCAAGGAAATCATGACTGTCACTGAAAACACAGACTGATGGAGAATTCTCCATTTAGAATCCCATAAAAATAACAGAATTGACATTCAATTTCTACTGATTAATGGTGGGATTTTGAATTGGGATACTATTGAATTTATATATTAAACATATATGATAAACATTTAATACAAATGACTCTTCCAATATGTTAATATAACTATTTTTTCTAAAAACTACATATTTATTAAAATTTATTTTTGGTTCTCTTCTCTATTTCTGTACCTCTTCTCAATTCTTTTCCTCTCCCATTTTTGCCTTCTTTTAGATTATTTGACTATTTCTAAACTGTATTTAATTTATATAATGACTTTTTAAAAATTTAATTGTGCACCTGTGACACAGCCTCAGGAAGTCCTGATGTCCCTATAATGGCTTCTTAGGTAAATGACTCATTGCATCACTTTTATGTTTAATCTATTAAATATAATACACATTCTTAATGTTTTACCACTTAGACAGAATTAGGGTTCTGCCACTTCAAGGACAATATTAAAACTATATGGATATAGGTGTATAAACCCTCCAAGTTTACCACACTTTATGCTGCAGTTTTTATATCTAATATATCTATATGCAGTATGAAGTCTTCAACACAATAATATTCAGTATTTTTAAATAAGTTCAGAAAAAATAGTGTTTACATATATACAGATATTTGCTGTTTTTAATATTTTTTATTCATTCCTGAGCCTGAAGAGTTTATTTAGCATTTCAATGGGTGAAATTTTGCTGCTAATGAATTATGTCAGTTTTCTTTTTAAAACATTGTTAGGTTAATTTTGCCATGATGAATACTTACATTTTTTAGATAATTTGTTTCTTAGTGTTTTTCAAATACAAAAGTAAAGGAATATTTTGCATGAAAGCCCATGTAGCAGTGAATATTAAAAATGTGTTGTTATTTTTGTGAGATGCATTTTTAGTAGATTTTAATTTTAATTTAATTTTAATTTTA
>NW_016814129.1:209897-219876 GCF_001698545.2 Rhinopithecus bieti
AAAAAAAAAAAAAAAAAAAGAAAATGTAGCACATATACACCATGGAATACTATGCAGCCATCAAAAGAGGATGAGTTTGTGTCCTTTGTAGGGACATGAATGCAGCTGGAAACCATCATTCTCAGCAAACTATCCCAAGAACAGAAAACCAAACGGCATGTTCTCACTCATAGGTGGGAACTGAACAATGAGATCACTTGGACACAGGAAGGGGAACATCACACACTGGGGCCTGTCTTGGGGTAAGGGGAGTGGTGAGGAATAGCATTAGGAGATATACCTAATGTAAATGACGAGTTAATGGGTGCAGCACACCAATATGGCACATGTAACAAACCTTCATGTTGTGCACATGTGCCCTAGAACATAAAGTATAATTTAAAAAAAGAAAAGAAAAATAATTGTTATAATAATCATTGCCTTAGAGAAGACCAAAAAATCCTCTGTATATGTTTTCATTTCTCTTAGAGTTTTGACAGAGTTCAATTTTATAATTTTTTTTAATACCTAAGAATTTAGCATTTTAGTTTACAGGGAAAATAATCAATTCCTAATTCTTTAAAATGCCAATTATATAGAAATCTCAGGACTGAAACAAAGAAGCATATTATTAAAATTTATCATACCATATGTATTGTTTCACTGTATAAGTTTATTCAGTCTGACAAATTTTATAAGCACAAGCAAAATACAAATATATTGTTTGTATTTCTTCTTAGAAATTATTTTTTATTGTTGTTCTTAGACACAAGGGATCAATCTCCTTTTTTATTCAACTAATACAAATGAGTATTTACTCTTTGCTTTACAGACATTTTGATAATGATTTGCAATAAAATAATTGCAGGCTTTGGGTTTTGTTTATTTTGTAGTAATTATTAAGTTGTTTTTGTCTTTATATTGTGTATACCAATTCTGGTTATAGTACAATGTCAAGGTTTTTTCTTTTTCTTTTCTTTTTTTTTTTTTTTTTTTTTTTTTTTTTTTTTTTTTGTTGATAGAATTTTTCAAACTCTTTGTCCCCCAGGCTTTAGATGCTAATGGTGCCATATCAGCTCACTGGAAGCCTCTGCCTTCCAGGGTTTCAAGGATTTCTCCTTCCTTCAGCCTCCCAAGTATCCGCGAATTTACCAGACATGCCCACCCAACAGCCCAGATAGTTTTTGTATTTTGGGTAAGAAGACAGGTTTCACCCAAACGTTGACCAGCTGCGTCTCGAAAACTCCTGACCTCCAAAGTGAATCTGCCTTGCCTCAAGTCTCCCAAAAGTGCTGGGATAAAACAGACGAAGAGGCCACTGCCACCCAGCAAAAAAGCGTTTCTTGGTATTTTGCTGGAAAATTTATTTAAAGACACCAAAATCAAGATTTGTAAGAAAAAAAAGCAAGCTTCTGTAGTATAATTTCCAAAACTTTAATGTAGACTGAATTTACATCTTGGTGTTTCATAAAATAGATGATTTTATATTTGTGCTTCTAGTTAAAAAAATGGAAATATTTTTTCTGAATTTTGAAGGCTGTAACCACTTTATTGATTTTGCAATGTGCATTAATTATTTTAAGCTCAAAAATCTAACTTCAACAGTAAATTTTAAAAAACAATGTCCATTCCAAAAACACTTTTTTTTGTTTATTATAACTTTTTTTTAAAAAAATAGCAATTTTTTTCAACAATTTTATTCCTAAAGTTATTTAAAAAATAACATGTAATAATCTATATTTTCCAGCTTTTTTTTTTTTTTGTATAAATAGTATTTTATCGAGGGATTATTTTACAAAGTGTTTTGCCACTGTACTTGAGAGATGGGTTATATTTTCCTATTTAACAGCTACTTATGATTCACTGACATCTATGATTGAAACAAAATGGAAAGGAAAATACTGCCAAAAGTGATAATATTAAGATTGACAGCTGGTGCTAGGAAAGCAAGTCACAGTTGGACCTAGAAGCCATTAACAAAAGTCACTGAATCCAAAAAAAAAAAAATGCTGCTATCATCAAAGTGAACTATTTTCTGATTATAGCCAATGGGCTGAAAAATGACTGGGTAAACCTATACTAATCTTCTAGAGGTCTATATATCTTTTTTTTATCTATCTGTATTTATCAAAAACACAAATTCATTATGTTTTAAAAAATAGTTATCAGAACACTTGACATGAAATCTACCTTCTTAACAATACAGTAGTGTTGACAATAGGGACAGTGTTATACAGTAAATCTCTAGAGTTCATTTGTCTTTGTAACTGACACTTTATACCCCTTGAACAGAAAGCCCCTGATAATCACTATTCTATTATCTAATATTATGAGGTTATTTTAATACTTCATGTAAATGGCATTATGCGGTAATTGCCTTTCTGTGATTGTTTTCCATAATATCTTCCAGGTTCATCCATTTTATAGACATTCAAATACAATTAATAAAGCCGGGTGTGGTGGCTCATGTCTATAATCACAGTACTTTGGAAGGCGGAGGCGGGTGGATCACCTGAGGTCAGGAGTTTGAGATCAGCCTGGCCAACATGGTGAAACCCCGTCTCTACTAAAAATACAAAAATTAGCTGGACATGGTGGCGGGAGCCTGTAATCCCGGTTACTTTTGAGGCAGAGGCAGGAGAATTGCTTGAACCCAGGAGGCAGAGGTTGCAGTGAGCCAAGGTCATGTCATTGCACTCCAGTCTGGGCAACAGAGCAAAACTGTGTCAAAACAAAACAAACAAACAAAAAAACAAAACCAAACAAAAACAATGAATACTAAAAGGCTTAAAAGAAAACAATGTATCACTTTACTACTTGCATTTGCAGTCCTACTATGACAAGGGCCAACTTCTAATGATTTATTTTGATAGTTTTCTTGATATTTCTTGGTAATATTTTTGTATAGTAATTATGTGATTGATCAATTTGAGATGAATATTTAGCTTCCTTGCCCGAAACAGCACACTTCTCTCTTCTAATTTGCCAGTTAGTTATAACACATTTTGGTTTTTCAGTGGTGCAATCAGGAATCACTGCAACCTCCTCTGACTCACCTCTGGAGCAGCTGTGACTACAGGAGCTCCACTACAACAGGTTAATTTTTATTTAGTTATTTATATATATATTTTTTGTGGGGGTGAGCAGAATTTAACTCTGTCGCCAGGCTAGAGTGCAGTGGCTCAATTTCAGCTCATTGCAACCTCCACTTCGCCAGCTCAAGCCATTCTCCTGCCTCAGACTCCTGAGTAGCTGGGATTACAGGGATTGGCCACTATGCCCAGCTAATTTTTGTATTTTTAGTAGAAAAAGACTTTCACCATGTTGGCCAGGCTGGTCTCGAACTCCTGGGCTCAAGCAATCTGCCTGCCTCGGCCTCTGAGACTGCTGGTATTTCAGGCATAAGCCACTGTGCCCGGCCGTAACACACTTTCTGATCAAGTCAGCAATAACTTTTGCAGTGTACTATCCAAGCACTATAATATGATTCGTTTTCCTCACCACCATTTTTACCTTGTGTTTAATATTTGGGGTTTTTTTGATGTTAAAATTACCTAATTTTCATCTTTAGTATTTCCCAAACACAAATGCTTGTTCCATTAGAGTTGTCAGTATGTAAATACATTTCTGTTTGCTTGCTTTCCCTCAAAGTCTGATTTTCTACAATTATTTAATGTCTGGAGCCTTTTCCCTCACTAAATACCAGTTTATCTGTTTCACTTTTCTCTGGTCATCCCCTGAGACTGCCTGAGATTGTTTCTCACTTTTATTCCACTTTTGCTTTAGATGCAGTGGTCCAGTTATGATATAAATATTCCGAGTCTTCACTGGACTGTTGACTGCACAAATGTGTCCATCAGTCAGAATTCATTGCACTTTTCTCTGGCATCCAAGCCATCTCTTCTTTTATTTCTACATTCTTGTGCAAATTGACATGTCTTCCAGTTGCTTATGAATAAAAGATACTGGGAATATTGAATATTTATCTTTTACATATGATAAAATAATTTGATTGTGTTCTCTTATGCAATGAATATGTTAGAATGTATATGAAAAAAAGTGTTTCCTTACAACTGTACATTCCAGCATCTAGTACTGTTATTTAGAAGACAAGTGTCACTGTGATTTGTATTACATTTTATTTTTATTTTTTTATATTCCTTTGAATATATCTTTTCTCTTGAAGTTTTTAGGATGTTCTCTAGATGTTTTTTATTCATTATTCTAGGTACATGGTTTATGCTTTCAAATGGAAAATTTCTATCCTTTATTTCTGGTGTGACTGTGATGCTTAATATTGAGTGTCAACTTGACTGCATTGAAGGAGGCAAAATGTTGTCCCTGTGTGTCTGTGAGGGTGTTGCCAAAGGAGATTAACATTTGAGTCAGTGGACTGGGAGTGCAGACCCTCAATCGGGGTGGGCAAAATCTATTTAGCTCCCAGCTCTGGTAGGATAAAAGCAGGCAGAGGAACGTGGAAGGACTAGCTTGGCTAAGTCTTCTGGCCTCCATCTTTCTCCTATGCTGCATGCTTCCTGCTCTTAAATATTGGTCTCCAGGTTCTTTAGATTTTGGACTCTTGGACATGCACCAGTGGTTTACCAGGGGCTCTTGGGTCTTTGGCCACAGAATGAAGGCTGCACTGTCAGCTTTCCTACTTTTGAAGGTTTTGGGACTTGGACAGATCCACCACTGGCTTCCTTACTCCTTGCAGATGGCCTATCGTGGTACTTTACCTTGTGATGATATGAGTCAACTTTCCGTACTAAACTCCCTTTAGTACATACATATATCCCACTAATTCTGTCCCTCTAGAGAACTCTGACTAACACAGTGACTTTTTGATAATTCTCTCCTCTTGATTGTCAGTGATCACTATTCTTCATACAGAGGTTGTATCTATAGCCAGACCTCATTTTATTGTGCTTACTTTATTGTGTTCCACATATAGTGCACACAATTTTTAAGGCTATAAATGTTGTTAAGTACTGATTCCTGTGATAAATCTAGATAAAGTAAATTGAAAACCTTCAGATTCACCGTTATGAATAGATGTCATAAAGAACACTCCTGATTCAAGGATGAAGGAGGTCAAAGTAGAAACATTAACATGAGTTTGTAAGAAGTTGATTCCAATCCTTAGCGATGACTTTGAGAAGTTCAGAATTTCAATGGAAAAAGTAATTGATGATGTTATAAAAATAGCAAGATAACTAGACTTAAAAGAGAAGCCTGAAGATATAAATAAATTTGCTGCAATCTTATTATAAAATTCTAGTGGATGAGGAGGGGCTTCTTGAGATGAAATGTACTCCTGGTGAAGATGCTATGAACCTTAATGAAATGACAACAAAGACTTTAGACTATTACATCAACTTAGTTGACAAAACAGCAGCAAGGTTTGAAAGGACTGACTCCAATTTTGAAAGAAAAATTGGAGTTTTTCTTTCAAATAGTGGATAAAATGCTATCAAACAGTATTACATGCTACAGAGAAACCATTTGAGAAAGGAAGAATAAATACATGTGACAAACTTTATTGTTGTCTTATTTTAAGAAATTGCCAGTCCCTCCAACCTTCAGCAACCACCACCCTGATCATTCAGTGGTCATTAGCTGAGACAGGACCCTTCACCAACAAAATATTATGACTTGCTGAAGGCTCGGATGATCATTAGCATTTTTAGCAAGAAAATAGTTTATATAAAGGTACTTATGTTGTTTTATAGACATAATTCTATTTTACGTTTAATAGACTAGAGTGTAAACATAACTTATATGCTGTGGGGAGCCAAAAATTCATATGACTTGCTTTGTTATGAAATTTGCTTTATTCCAGTGATCTGAAAATGAACCTGCAATTTATCTAAGGTATGCCTGTATTTGAACATTTTTCTCTCATTGTCTTTCAATCTGGTTTCTGGTCCTTTTTCCTAAAGCGTTTTGTTCTTTGACTATACGTTATTTGGAAAATACTTCTCTTCTGTTAATGGATGTTATTCATGCAATATTTCTAACTAAAGATAGTAAATGTATTCTTTGGTTTTACTGATTTAAGTGTTCTTGTATACTTTAATTACCAGTGTTCCCTGGGACATCTTTATCTGCCTACTTTGATTTCTGATAATTCCACTAGAATTTTCCACAAGTGTAATATGGTTGTCCTTTTCAGTGTAAAAATTAACTGTTAAGAAAACTGCTGAAATGTATTTGTTTCAACTAAAAGATTTGTCTACTTTTGGTCTTTACTCTAAGGTGGTCAAAGAGTGACCTGACATTTTTGTTGGGTGACATCCAAAGTATAGATAGATACATGAAGATCTTGTATCTGGGGTAGTGCAGATTTTTAAATGAAGAATGCTCCAAATTTCTGCTTAAGGAAATACGCTGGGCTGAAGAAATTGAGGAAATGGATTTGGGTTCCAACAACTCAGTATATGGAATCATGTAATTTCCTATTTTCTGTTCTTTAAATCACTGCTACTCTTCATTGGAACTCTTGTCATCTTTCTTGTTCAGTTTCCCATATCTCTAAATCTGATACTTCTTGTCAGTTCATGTACAGTCTTTCCAAAGTTTTAAAAAATCTGTCATCTATAGTGATGTATACCTCAAATACTTTTCCTTTGACTGTATCTACTCCAATAATATATGACCTTTATCTTAGTGGGATTTCAAGAGAAGAAAAATAAATAAGCATGTATTGTCAACATACCAATAATCAGCTCAATATTTGTAGCAGGTAAACTACTTATTATTAGTAGGTAAACATTTAGCACTTCTTATTAGCTGATAAAGTACTGTTTCAGAAGGGTCAGTATTCTTGATAACTTCCTGTAATCTTTTGATTTGTAGTAAACCTCATGCTTTCCTTTTCCTAAATATTTTGTTTTACTACTTATAGAGATTACTTTAAAAGTGTTAAACTCCATGCTAATAGCACTTTAAAATTTCTTTCATATTGTTTCAACAAAATTGATTTAGTTTCTTAATATATTTTTTATTTTAGGTATAAATAATCCTTAATCATAGATGATTTTCTAAATACCATTTTAAGCATTATAATCAGAATTTATTTGCATGTGTTTCATATGTTATTTATAAATGTATATGTACATACACTTATAAATTGTATATGCATCTTTCTGCGTGTGTGTACAACTGTGTGCTGTCCTAGTGCTAGTCAGAAAGTCTTAATACAAGAGGTAGCATATAGCTGGGAAGATGAATGTATGTAGTAATATATCTATTAAGGGAGAAGAGAAGGGGATTCTAATCAGAAGATGCAAAAGAGTATACCAAAGAACTTAGTGATAAAAACAAAAAAAAGCTTTCCATGTTTGGGATATCATGATAATTTCATTGTGACTTAATCTCATGGTAGGTGAAATGAAAATGTAGATTTCATGGACATGGATGGTGGAAGTATGCTAAATAATATCAATTGTATTCTGAAAAATAATAGAGAAGTTACTATAAGTTTTAAATATTATGGTTTCAAAATTAGAATTATTCTCTATCCATTTATTTTTATTCATTCAACAGTTTCTTTCTGGTAATCTGCTATGAGTAGACTGTCCACTATGTGGTATATTTTCTCATAATGTGCTGATGATAGATGAATTCTCTCTGTTCTGATACAACTTCCTATATTGTAATAAGTTTAATCTAGAGACATAAAGGAGTATAAACCACATCAATGAGGAGGACTTTGTAAAAAGGGTGTAGGAGTAGAACTAGAGGCTACAAGGATCACTCTTGTAAGGGAAATAGAAGGACTGAACCAAGTTAAAGACAAAAAGCATTTTAAGGACAAGCTGTATTTGAAATACGCTGCTGAGGTATAATTAACAGAAGATTTTGATCATTTGGCTATGAAAAAGAAGACAGCCAAGGTAATTTGGAATAATTGAGGTTTCTACCTTGGGGTCACTTTATGTGTGCAGACTAAAATCTTTGACTACTGTTTAAAGTTAACTTTATACAATTGTTAAGGCATTCTTTTACAGGTTTGCAAAAACCAGTGATGATTCTTATACACTTTGATCCAAATTTAAAATGACATCTTCATTTTTTAAATTATACTTTAAGTTCTGCGATACATGTACAGAATGTGCAGGTTTGTTGCATAGGTATATACACGTGCCATGGTGGTTTGTTGCACCCAGCAACCTGTCATCTACATTAGGTACTTATCCTAATGCTATCCCTCCCCTAGTCCTCCACCCTCCCAACATGCCCCAGTGTGTGATGTTCTCCTCCCTATGTCCATGTGTTCTCATTTATTAACTCCCACTTGTGAGTGAGAACACAAAACAAACAACCCCATCAAAAAAGTGGGCAAAGTATATGAACAGACACTTCTCAAAAGAAGACATTTATGTGGCCAAAAAACAGATGAAAAAAAAACTCATCATCACTGGTCATTAGAGAAATGCAAATCAAAATCACAATGAGATACCATCTCATGCCAGTTAGAATGGCAATCATTAAAAAGTCAGGAAACAACAGATGCTGGAGAGGGTGTGGAGAAGAATGAATGCTTTTACACTGCCAATGGGAGTGTAAATTAGTTCAACTATTGTGGAAGACAGTGTGGCGATTCCTCAAGGATCTAGAACCAGAAATACTGTTTGACCCAGCAATCCCATTACTGGGTATATAACCAAAGGATTTTAAGTCATTCTACTATAAAGACACATGCACACGTATATTTACTGCAGCACTATTCACAATAGTAAAGACTTGGAACCAACCCAAATGTCCATCAATGATATGCTAGATAAAGAAAATGTGGCACATATACACCACAGAATACTATGCAGCCATGAAAAAAGAATGAGTTCATGTCCTTTGCAGGGACATGGATGAAGCTGGAAACCATCAATCTCAGCAAACTAATACAGGAACAGAAAAACAGATATTTTCATTTTTATAGTTGCAAATATGGGAGCTAATTTAGTTATTTCTACAAGAATCCAGATTTTTCTGCTACAACTGGCCAGGTTTATGTATGAATGCTGACTAGCGAAATAATTAAACAAAATACAAAAACAAGCCTTTCATTTTCCATGGAAGATTGATTTCTCAGTAGTATTCATTACATTGCTGAATTATTTTCAGGTGATACAGTAAAGACAACCGTTCTAAAAATTTTTTTGATAGAAAGAGACATAGAAATGACAATTAAAATGACTAAATATTTTTAAGGAAATAGATGAGATGTAATAGAGTTTATACAGATATAAACACATCCTTCAAGTATTACAGATGGGAAGTTATTCAAGCTTTATATCAGAAATTTTATAGGGGATATTTTGATATTTATAGGGGATATTTTGATATATGCTGAATTTCTCAGCAGAATCATTATTTTTAAATCATGAGCTAAAGGAAGCTTCAAAATTTGAACATAAAGGATATTAAAGATCATTGGCCCAATTCTTTAGTTTTGCACATGTTCCAAAACTTTGTAAAACTGAGCAGAAGATTTCCTAAGGAGAGATACCTCATTATTGTAAGGCTGTGAGTTGAGCTCATACCACCTGATTCCCTAGTCCTGAACTATAAATAATCTTGTATCTTAGTAAGTCTTCCAAAAATATTTTATAAAATTTCCACTCCAAATCGGATGATTTACTGTAAGAATGCAAGATATTTCATCTGTGAGCAACCAGTTTGACGAGGCTCATTAACATGAAACTAGGTCTAACATTTAAGTCTCTAATCCATCTTGAATTAATCTTCGTATAAGGAGTAAGGAAAGGATCCAGTTTCAGCTTTCTACTTATGGCTAGCCAATTTTCCCAACACCCTTTAAAAACCCTAGAAGAAAATCTAGGTAGTACCATTCAGGACATAGGCATGGGCAAGGACTTCATGTCTAAAACACCAAAAGCAACGGCAGCAAAAGCCAAAATTGACAAATGGGATCTAATTAAACTAAAGAGCTTCTGCACAGCAAAAGAAACTACCATCAGAGTGAACAGGCAACCTAAGA
>NW_016814129.1:222568-225675 GCF_001698545.2 Rhinopithecus bieti
CATATACACCATGGAATACTATGCAGCCATAAAAAAGGATGAGTTTGCGTCCTTTGTAGGGACATGGATGCAGCTGGAAACCATCATTCTTAGCAAACTATCACAAGAACAGAAAACCAAACACCGCATGTTCTCACTCATAGCTGGGAACTGAACAATGAGATCACTTGGACTCGGGAAGGGGAACATCACACACTGGGGCCTATCATGGGGAGGGGGGAGGGGGGAGGGATTGCATTGGGGAGTTATACATGATATAAATGATGAATTGATGGGTGCTGACGAGTTGATGGGTGCAGCACACCAACACGGCACAAATATACATATGTAACAAACCTGCACGTTATGCACATGTACCCTAGAACTTAAAGTATAAAAATAAAAAAATAAAAAAATCCGAAAAAAAAACATGCAACTAGCTGAGAATATCTTCATCTTTTGAAATTTGAGTACCTTTTGTGACATAAAGGACAGTTCTAATTTACTCCTACAATATAGTTTCATATTTCTTCATACTAACTAAAGTCACTCTAATTTGTCAGTTCTAAAACTTTTTCTTGATGTGTTTCTGATCACTCAATATTATTTGAAATTATCTATTAATATTTTTTTTTATTTTTATCTCCTCTTTCCACTTAGTATATTGTAAGTTTTGTAAAATGCATGTGCCTTGTCTGCTCTGTTGCAGTAAACCCATAACTTAAAATAGTGAATATAATTAGCACGTAATATATATCTTTCTACAAATGAATAGCTTTGGTGGTTTAATGGGTCTTCTTCCAGGCTTATTTTAATGTAATTACTTAAATAGAAATTACTTTGATTCTAAGGCATGACTGTATGTTGGCTTAAAATATTAGCAAATTAAAAGAAAACCTGAAAGTGCCGCTCTAAAATACTAAAATAGGAACACTGATACTAATATTAAAAACAATCTGATTTCTCACTCCAGGTTCAAGATAATGTGCTAATACTATGTAGAGTAAGTACTACGTAAATACTTGCTGAATAACATAATGTTTTGTTAAAAATAATGCATGCTAGAAAGTTATTATTTCCTGGTCTTCTTTTGTAAAACACACAGACACACACTCTCAGATATAACTCAAAATCATTAGTTCCCTCGAAATAAAGGAACTGATGTTTTTAGGAAGCTTAGATTTCTAATAAAACACATTTTATTAGAAATGCATTTGTCCAAAACTAAACAGGTAAATTAACTAACAGTAGCTTAGCAATGCACTTTTATTTTGTTGGAATAATGAAATCTGGAATTAATCCATTTTTTAAAATACATTTTACCAGTGTATTAAAAATGACAGAACTAATATCTGTCATTTGCTGGCCTTTTCCTCATGACCCCAAATAGCTACCTTACTTGAAAGCACCATACCCACATTCAGTGAGAAGAATGTGAAAGCAAGCAGGACCAAAGTCTGAGGGTGTCACATATTTTCTTCTGATAACTAAAGTCTCTAAAAGAAATTTCCTCAGTAATTTTTTTGTCTTAATAAATAATAATAAGTCACTTGAGAATGTCTATTTGCAAAATAAGACAGTAAAATAAGGCATATGATTGTAATAATTAATTTAGACCAAATATATAACATGGCCTACAACTGCTCATATTATTGCTTCAAAACAGAATCTGCTAGAGACTACAATTTCTCATCAATATAGATGTATTAATCCTCAATATAATAGTAACAAGTCAAATTCAAAACTCATAAAACAATTATACATCACAACCAAGTGGGATTCTCTAGGTATGCAGGATTGGAGAAACAGTCAAAAATCAATTAATGTAATTTATCACATCAATAAGCTGAAGAAGAAAATTAGATAATAAATATAGAAAATGCCTTTGACAGTATTTAACACTCACTCATGATAAAAAACTATCAGCAAAATAGGAATAAAGGGAAACTTCATCAAATTGATGAACATATACAAAAACCCTACAGATAACAGCATACTTAGTAATGAGAAGCTAGAAATTTTTCTACTAAGATCAGTAGCAAGGCAAGAATGTCACTGCTCACCATTCCTTTTTGACATTATACTGGAAGTCTTAGCTAATGTGATAAGACAAGAGAAGGAAATATAAGATATACAGACTCAGAAGGAAAAAATAAAACTGTCTTTGTTCACACGTTATAGGATTATTTTAGTAGAATATCTAATCTACAGTAGAACTTGTTGAACTAATAAATGATGATAGCAAGATTCCAGGATACAAAGTTAATATTAAAAAAAGTCAATTACTGTCTTATATAACAGAAATTAACAAAAAATAAAATAAATTGAGAGATTTCCATGTTTATAAATAGGAAGACTCAATATTGTCAAGATGTTAGAGGCCGGGTGAGGTGGTTCACGCCTGTAATCCCAGCACTTTGGGAGGCCGAGGTGGGTGGATCATGAGGTCAGGAGATGGAGACCATCCTGGCTAATGCAGTGAAATCCCGTCTACTAAAAATACAAAAAATTAGCTGGGCATGGTGGTACGCACCTGTAGTCCCAGCTACTCGGGAGGCTGAGGCAGGAAAATTGCTTGAACCCAGGAGGTGGAGGTTGCAGTGAGCCGAGATCATGCCTCTGCTCTCCAGCCTGGGCGACAGTGAGACTCCACCTCAAAAAAAAAAAAAAAAAAAAAAAAAAAAAAAAAAAAAGTCAGTTTGCTAAACATGATGTAGAGATTCAACGCAATCCCAGTAAATTCCTAGCAAGTTATTGTGTGGATATCAACAAACTAAAATTAAGTTTATGTGGAGAAGCCAAAGACCAAGAATAGTCAATATTACAATACTGAAGGAGAAAAACAAAGCCAAAGGACTATGCAACTTCAGGATTTACTATAAATCTACAGCAATCAAATCAGTGAGGTATTGGTGAAGGAATAAGCAAATAAATCAATGGAATAGAATAGATAGCTCAGAAATAGACCCACATAAATGTGGCCAACTGATCACTGACAATGGTGAAAAGGCAATTCAATGGTGAAAGGATAGATTCTTCAACAAATGGTGCTGGAACAACTGGATATCTACATACCAAAAAAAAAAAAAAAAAAAAAACCTTAAAAAAAAAAAAAGAAAAAAAAAAAA
>NW_016814129.1:226143-235825 GCF_001698545.2 Rhinopithecus bieti
AAAAAAAAAAAAAAAAAAAATGAATCCAGACAGAGACTTTTAACTTTTGCCACAAAAAACCTTAAAAGGGATTATAGACCTAAAAGTAATAGGCAAAACTGTGAAACTTCTAGAAAATAACATAGGAAAAACAGTAGGTGACTATGGTTTGATACAATTCCAAAATAATTACCCATAAAATGAATAATTGATAACATGAACTACTTTAAAATTAAGAACTTTTGCTCTGTAAAATCATCATTAAGACAATGAGCTGACAAAAAACAAACTGGGAGACATATTTGCAAAATGCATCTGAAAACGACTGCTATCCAAAATATATAAAAAGCCTTTAAAATTCAAAAATGAAATTAAATTATGGACAAATTAATGTAAAAAAATGGGCAAAGGATCTGAATACCTTACAATTTAAGACACACAAATGTCAAATAAGTGTATGAAAATATTCAATGTAATACATCATTATGAAATTGGAAATTAAAACAAGATACTTTATACACCAAACACTGAACACCTTATGCGTACAAAAAATGTAGAACTATAATTTTCATTTATTAATGATGGGTTATACCACACCTTAAAAGATAATTTGGCAATTTATTGCAAAGCTAAACATACACTTACCAAAAGATCCAGCAGTCACACTCCTTGGTATTTACCTACATAAGGTAAAATTTATGCCCACACAAAACCTACAACAGATGTTTATAGCAGCTTTATCCATAATTGCCAAAATTTGGAAGTAACCAAGAGGTCTTTCAACCGATAACTGGATAAACTATATCCTTACAATGAAATGTTTATTCAGCGTTAAGTTACAATAGTCTTGCAAGTCATGAAAATATATGGAGGAACCTTAAATGCATTATACTAAATGAGAGAAACCAATCTGAATATGCTACATACTGTGTGATTACATATCTATGACATCCTGAAACAGGTATAACTATGGAGACAGTAAAAAGATCAGTAGTTGTCAAGGATTTGTTGAAAGGGGTAGAAAATAGGAGGAACACAGGGAATATTTAGGACAGTGAAACTCTTCTGTATAGTATTATAATGGTGGATACATGTCATGTCTTTGTCAAAACCCATTGAATCTACAATACCAAGAGTGAACCCTAATGCAAACTATGGATTTAGGGTGATAATCATGTGTCAATGTCATTTATTAATTATAACAAATGTGCTGGGGATGATAGAGGATAATGAATATGGTCCAGAGAGAGGAGATATGGCTCTAGATTGGTTAGATTGCATATCAGAGATATACTCCCAGTTAGGCTTTTTGCTACTTTTAAGGATTATCTAGTCCCAGGAAGGCAGTCTTTTCCCAGACATAAAGGTATTTTAAGATGTCAAAGCATTGTAATATGCAGAAAATTAGAGTCTTTTCAATACAAGTACCTCTTGAATAGGCCTTACATTTTGGCAATGCTCTAACAGTGGGGTTTAAGTTACATCATAAAGTGAACCATATGTATAACTATTGACAATAATTAAATCTTTTAGCTGGAGTATTATAGATTGGAATATTATAGATCCTTATTCAATATAAAATGTAAATACATAGTATTAAAGTTACTTTTGTTTCTCCTACTTCTACTTCTAATTCAATGAAGTTTCTACTTCTTTGGGTGCATTATGCTCTGAAGTAGTTCCTAGTCACATATCAAAACAATTCAAAAAGATTGTGGCTAGCAGCATTTAAGTCCAACAAATAACTTGTCCTGAGTTTGAAGGTGGTTAATAAATTTTATATCTGAGAAAATCATTGAATTTCATTTCTAACACTTTAAACATAGATCAAAATAAGGTTGGATTAAAGTCAATATAAATCACAGCAGAGTCTGAAATAATATATACTATGTATGTCAGTGCTAGCATTTCTGGCAGAAATCTCTTTAGGTATCAGAAAAATCTATTTTGAGAATGCTGTGTATATTGCAGAAGAAAATTTATATATTTTTTTATTGAATGCTGGATGCTTTATGTATCAATAAGCTACCTGGCATGACAAAGTTGAAAAAAACTTAGTAATAGACTAGTATGTGTTAAGAGATGAAATTAAGATTAGTTATTTATAACTTTTAATATACATAGTGTTGATTGAGATCATTAATCCTCCATACTTTTGTGTGAATATATATAATTTGTTACTTAAGAGTACCAATATTTGGTTTAGATATTTATTTTACTTTTAACACCCATGTTGATCAATATATTTCAAGCTATAGGTACTAGCTTTTTCATCACAGTTCCTAGGGAAAGTTGTGCTATTTCACAGAAATAATTCAATTCAATTCACTATTCATTCATTATTCAACAAATATTTTTAAGCATTATGATATGCCAGCACTGGTCCACAAACTAGAATCAAAGCAGTTCTCACAATAATCAAAAAATTCTTTTTTTAAAATTATACTTTAAGTTCTAGGGTACAAGTACAGAACGTGCGGTTTTGTTACATAGGAATATGTGTGCCGTGGTGGTTTGCTGCACCCATCAACCTGCCATCTACATTAGGTATTTCTCCTAATGTTATCGCTCCCCTAGCCCTCACCCTCGACAGGTCCTAGTGTGTGATATTCCCCTCCCTATGTCCATGTTCTCATTGTTCAACTCCCATTTACAAGCGAGAACATGTGGTGTTTGGTTTTCTGTTCTTGTGATAGTTTGCTGAGAATAATGGTTTCCAGCTTCATCGTTGTCCCTGCAAAGGACATGAACTCATCCTTTTTATGGCTGCATAGTATTCCATAGTATATACGTGCCACATTTTCTTTATGCAGTTTTTTGTGGATGGACAGGATCCCTTCCTTATACCTTAAACAAAAATCAACTCAAGATGGATCAAAGGCTTAAACCTAAGACCTAGGAACCATAGGTTTTCCTAGAAGAAAACCTGGGCAATACCATTCAAGACATAGGCATGGGCAAAGACTTCATGTCTAAAACACCAAAAGCAATGGCAACAAAAACCAAAATTGACAAATGGGATCTAATTAAATTAAACAGCTTCTGCACAACAAGAAGAACTATCATCATAGTGAACAGGTAACCTGCAGGGTGGGAGAAAATTTTTGCAATATATCCATCTGACAAAGGGCTAATATCAAGAATCTATAAATAACTTAAACAAATTTACAAGAAAAAAACAAACAGCCACATCAAAAAGTGGGCAAAGGATATAACAGACACTTCTCAAAAGAAGACATTTATGCAGCAACAGACATGAAAAAAATGGTCATCATCAATGGTCATTAGAAAAATGCAAATCAAAAGCACAATGAGATAGCATCTCACGCCAGTTAAAATGGTGATCATTAAAAAGTCCGGAAACAACAGACGCTGGAGAGGATGTGGAGAAATAGGAATGCTTTTACATTGTTGGTGGGAGTGTAAGTTAGTTCAACCATTGTGGAAGACAAAGTGGTGATTCCTCAAGGATCTAGAACTACAAATACCATTTGACCCAGCAATCCCATTACTGGGTATATACCGAAAGGATTAAAATTTTTCTACTCTAAAGACACATGCACACGTATGTTTATTACGACACTATTCACAATAGCAAAGACTTGGGAAAAATTCTTTTATAAAACTTACATAGTAATTTTTGGGAGAGACAGATATGAATACACAAACACACACACTCACTCACATGTACATATGCATACACATATATACCATGTGGGAATACGTATTATGACAAAAAACAAAGCAGGGAAAATGATGGGGAATGGTGCCAAGGTCTATTTTACATCAGATGATCATAGAGTATCTCTCTGATGGGGTGCTATTTGGAAGTTTCTGAGTAGTTTTTAAATAAGAAGGAAAAGCATGTAGAAAGATCTAGAGGTAGGACAATTCTGAGCATGTCCAAAAAACAGAAACCAGACCAATGTGGAGTTAATCTACTGATTTCCCAGATAGTGTAGGGTCTGATCACATGGGGGTTTTATCAGTAGAGGTAAGACTTATGGAAGGTTTTGAATGGACAAACAGTATGGTTATATGTACATATATATAATATATATTTTATATATAGACACACATACTTTTTATTTAGAATAGCTCTACATTTTATGAAAAATAGTGCTGTAGGTACAGAGAATTACCATGTACCTGACATGCAATTCCTCCTATTATTAACATCTTACTTTAGTATGATACATTTGTTATAATTAATGAACTAATGTTGATACACACAATAATCATATTAATAACATCACTATGTTTAATCCTTTTTTTTAGATGTCTTAATCATAACCCGATGTCCCTTTTCTGTCCTAAGATCTCATCCAGGATACCACATTACATTTAATCATCCTGTTTCCTCAGGTTTCTCTTGATTTGACTGTAAGATATTCCTTACTTTGATGACCTTGATAGTTCAGAGAGGTCTTGGTCAGATATTTTATAGAATGCTGCTTAATTAAGATTGTCTGATGTTTTTCTCATGATTAGACCAGATTACGGTTTTTGAAGAAAGTTCAGAGGTCAACTGATATTTTCATATAAAGGGTGCATACTATCAACATGACTAATCCCAGTATGTATTAACCTTGATCACTTGGCTGCAGTGGTGTTTGTCAGATTTCTCCATGTAAAAGTAGATGTTTTCCCTGCTTTGTCTTTTGAACTTTTAGAGAGAAGTTGCAACAAGATGTCCACGCTTGAGATGTAAATCTTCTTGCACATAAATCATCTGCAAGAATTGTTTGGATTTTTTTCTGCAGGAATAATTTGTTTATTCTCCCCTGTCTATTTGTTCAGCCATTTATATCTGTATGGATTCACAAATATCTATTTTATAATTTAAATAAAAATCTAATATTACTTTATTTTACTCAAAATTTTCCAGCATTCGCTATTGGAAGCTCTTTCAGTAGGCTTCTGCATTCCTTTGACATATCCCCGGATATGTATGTGTGAATGTGTGCTTGTTTTTGATGGTACTTTTGTTGTCATTTGTTTGGTTTTAATGTGTCCCAACTTTCTGTCACTATAAGAAGGAATATGTTGCAAGCTCACATTTTATAATTTCTCATCCAAGCCTAGCATCAGCCATTTCTCCAAAAAGCCCTAGTTCCTTTATGTGAAGTGTAGTATTAGAAGCCAATATCTAGAAACTAGGTATGTTCCTTGTTACTGGAGTGCCATTTCTTCTAGGCCTCGTTAAGTAACATAGGTAATATATGTGTATAGGTGTAAATGTTTCCATATGGATTCACATATAACTGTATTAAAACAACATGAGGTCATGCTGGTGTTTTCAAATCTAAACCGTTACCACCTGGAACATTTGGCCTTCTCTCTTTGCTTATCAGTAACCTTCCGGACATGTGCTAAGAAAAGAGAGAAAAACAAATATTCCATGTGGTAATGGTTTACGTAATCTTATAATTAGATGTGCTTAGGTGCCTGAGTTGTTATGTTTGCTTATGTTTACTTACGTTTCTTCACTTTATTTTCCCCTATACAATGAGACAGGAATGCTTTATTAGACTGGCGTACTAGAAATGCCTTTGTCCCCAGTGAGACAGGGCTTTGGTAATGCTTTTCCCCTATAGAGCAAGCCTTTGTTTTGGGAATACTTTGGGAGTATTCCACTCCTGCCAAAGTCACACAGAATGGGATCTTTTCAACTTTTCATTGTCAGAACCTAATGAAGTTCCTGGAAATAGAGCCCACAGATACGTGGGGGCCCTCTCTTAAGACTGTAGATTTTAGGAGTTTCCCATTTTCAAGTTTGTCCAGAAAATCATTAATATTACTATTTAATTGACTTTTGCTCCAGTTACATAAATTTTAGCTTGACTCTCTGATTCACGTGTCTTTCAAGATTGTGCAGTGGTAGTTTGTTCAAGACCTGTTTTCTGATGGGTCCGATATAAATTATTTCTAAGTGTCCAACTTAAAGAAATGATGACTTCCAAGTTTGTTACATTTTGAGCTAAAAACAAACTTGAATTTTATTTTAAAGACTCCTGTGTAGAAAACAGATTATAAGAAGACAGCTATGAAAGCAAGGGTGAGAAGATGATGCTGCACCGATCATCTGCACGAATCACAGATAATGGTGTTTTGGCCAAAGTGATAGTGAAAAAAGTGTGAGAAGCAGCCAGAATATATTCCAGCTATATTTCAAAGAAAAGCTCAAAAGGTTAGCGCTTGAGTAAGAGAGAAAAAGATGAGAGAGAGAAAAAATGATTGATAGATACTGTTTAAAGATGACACCAAAGTTTTTAATCTGAGCAACAAAACCATGGAGCAACAATTTTTCATTAGGGCAAGATAAAAGGAACTAAGCTTGGCAGAAAGAGAAAGGCAATATGAGGCCAGAAAAAGGCAAGACAAACAGAAATTGATTATTAAAGTGGAATCTACTCTCAAGGAAATGCCAAAAATAAAGGGCATTACCAGGAATAATAAGATCTTTATGTGGAAGTATGAAGGGAGATTTGAAAATAGAAATTATTAAAATTCAGTTTAAGAATTAAAAATTCTTCTACTGACAGGATAAATTTCATTATAACATCATTCTATGGCTGAAGAAATGTAAAATAATTAAATATGAGTGGAGAAAAGATGAAGAAACTAAAGTCATCTTCTCAATAGTCTTTAACTCAGCGAATTATCAATTAAGGCATATTCTCTCCTTTGGTTCTTCTAAAGTTGTAATTAAAAAAAAAAAAATCTTCTTACTACACCCTAGTTATGTGAAACACTACTTGGAAATTTTATGTTTCTTTTCCTATCCCCCAAATGCTAATTATATTGCCATAATGTTTGTTTGTATTTCATTTAATTTGCATAGGTAAAAATTGATGCTTAGAGAAAATATTAGGTACATATTTAAGTAGAGAATTTTGTAAATTATCTTCCAAGGTGTGAGTTGAAGCAGTTACATTATTTTTAAAGCTTCGATACAATGTATTTATATTTTGTATTATTTAACATGTATCTCTTTAAAACTAGTTCTCTGTTTCATGTTCTAAGTATTTTCTGTCATATTCAGTATGACTTCTTTGGTTGAAAATACAGGAACACATTTGGATTAACTTAGTTAAAAGCCTAGTTACAAGGAAAAAATAGAAAAAAAAAGAAGTAGCTTGGGATAGAAAGACCTCAGGATTGAACTGGAAGTAGTCACTTGAGTACTGGGCTCTTCTCTCTTCCTTTCATCCTCCTGGTCCCACTTTTCTCTGTTCCTCTCATAAATCATATGTACTATTTGTAATATGTTTTCATTCCTCCAAACCTCATGATAAAACAGATCAGTTAACATGACCAAGCCTCACACTTCTGTATGTAAAACTAGCCACAGAGAAACTATAACCCTTTAACCCCATTCCAGAATCTCTAAAAGGAATTTCACTTAGTCGAGTTTGGGTAAAATTTTGATCATAAAGCAATTGACTGTCTCAAAACCTGAGGACCTTTAATTTAAGCAGCACTAATCTCTCTTTAACCATGACCTGGGGTAGAAGTAATGCAACGAATGATTTCTAAAATGATTTGGGTGATGGCAGGGATAAACATGTGGACTAGTTGGGGCTAACAAAAGTTTCACTGTGATATTCTTTTTTAGGTAAAATGAAAATTAAGACAAAATTTTATTGAAACTGAAACAAGCAGTGTTTTCAAAGTTTTGTAATAAATTATAAGCGAACACAAATATGAATTACTGTATTTTTGGGATGAGGTAGATGTGCATGCCTATTTCTAATTGACCAGGCGCAGACCACAAGAGACAACATGGACAAGTGTTTGTGTAGTGACTTCTTAAAAGAAGCTTTTCCCTGAAAGCCACCTGGAGGGGCACTGCTACTCAGGCAAAAAGAACCTGTGTGGAGTGGACTATTGTGTTGGTAGAGGTTGAACAGAGAAGTCACAAATAACACACAAAAATATTGCCGTGTGAAAAGATCTGGAAATGATTACTATTTCTCTCTTACATTGTGGTGCTTCTTATGGACACTTTTTTTTTTTTTTTTTTTTGAGATGGAGTCTTGTTCTGTTGCCCATCCTGGAGTGCAGTGGTGCAATCTCGACTCCCTGCAACCTCTGTCTCCCAGGTTCAAGTGGTTCTCCTGCCTCATGAGTATCAGGGGCTACGGGAATGCACCACTACGTCCAGCTTTTTTTTTTTTTTTTTTTTTGTATTTTTAGTAGAGCTGGGGTTTCACCATGTTGGTCAGGCTGGTCTCCAATTCCTGATCTCAAATGATCCACCCGCCTCAATCTTGCAAATTGCTGGCATTACAGGCGTGAACCACCACCCCAGCCTGGATACTTCTTAAGTATTATATTGTAACACTGTGTGTGTGTGTGTGTGTGTGTGTGTGTGTGTGTGTGTGTTTGGTGTATCTGTAAACAATAGAACTCACGCATTAGCCTAAATAAACATTCAGAATTCATACATCCATCCCTCCATCTACTCTGTCACTCGAAAGAATCAGTTTACATTTTTTTGGTAGGTGAAGAAACGGGTGTAGAGACACGTTTCTTTTTAAATCTTGCAATTTTAGCATGATAATTATTTGACTTTTGGTATGGTACTCAACTTCTTTATACTTTACTTTTCTCATCTATAAGAAAGAAATAAGTGATATCATTTTAGGAGATGTGTTTTTAGAACTAAATAAGATAATGTCTTTGGAGTTCCTGGCACTCAGTATGTGAACAATAAAAAGTAGCTGTTGTGATGAATTTTATCATTAATTATTTTCTTTATCATTATCATTAATTATTTATTAAGTAACCAATATGAAGTAGGAGTTATAAAGATAAAGAAAAATAATGATGAATTATTTTCTTAAGTTGTTCAGTCAGAAACCTCTGTTTTCTAACTAACAGAATTTTTATGGATGACTCCCTTATAAGTGATGTTGAGTTTAGATTGCTATTTATATATTAAAACAATTTTGGAACAAATGCTAACAGTTGGCGGTGTGCCCAGATTCAGCAGTCTTCTATTATTAACAGCTCTCAGCTTCACAAATTTACATCTTCACTAATTTGATCTATGCCCTTAACCTTTTCCTCTTTAGTCTACAGAACACTCTAAATGTTTAAACAAAGTTTTCACACCAAGCACTAAAGTTACAAGTGAACAAAGGTGTATTTATCATACTTTGAGAATACTTTGTATATTATAAAAGTTTTAAAATGTGTCTTTGCCTGGGGTCCAAGCAACCATTTCTAACTACCATTTGGCTTTTCATTTCCATTGCAGTGACATACTGTAAGCAGTTTTAAAATGTAATTATCTATACTTAGCTTCTTGGAAGGCACTTGTTTTCTGCTTTTATAATAACCTATCTGTAATGAACCATGCCTTGTAGTTATGAAATGGCATCAACCCCTGGAGTTTCATTGGCATTCTCTCTCTGTCTGCCAGCACAAAGCAATGCAAGAAATAAGAAGACAAAACAGAACACCAGAAAAAGCCAAAATATTATTACTGTAAAGACTTCTTACCACAACTCTCAGGATGGAATACAATTGGACATAATAATAATAATAACATAATGTTTTAAATCCTTACATTCTCTAATAAGCTAATCAACTTAGAAGTTAATGTACAGTATTTTCTTTCTTGTAATTATAACAACACATCAGGAATAGGTAGCTTTAACTAGATTAGTTTTTTTTTTTTTTTTTTTTTTTTTTT
>NW_016814129.1:236240-242695 GCF_001698545.2 Rhinopithecus bieti
TTTTTTTTTTTTTTTTTTTTTTTTTTTTAAAGAGCAAGGTAGCTTTAACTGGATTAGAAAAAAAAAAGAGTGAGAGAAGAACTAAATAAGGACAATGAGAAATGACAATGATGACACTACAACAGATGTCATAGAAATAAAAAAATCCTCGGGGACTATTATGGACACCACTATGCACACAAATTAGAAAATCTAGAGGAAATGGGATAAATTTCTGGAAACACACAACATCCCAACATTGAACCATGAAGAAAGTGAAAATTTGAAAGAAAATTTTGAAAGAAAAAATTTGAAAAAATAATAACAAGTTTTGAAATTGAATCAGCAATAGAAAAACTACCAACTAAAAAAGCCATGGACTAGATGGATTCACAGTTGAATTCTACCAGAAGTTCCAAGAATAGCTGGCATCAATCATATTGAAACTATTCAAAAAGTTGATAAACAGGGACTCATCTCTAACTTATTCTAAGAAGCCGGCATCAGCTTGGTATCAAAATCTGGTGGAAATAAAATAAAAAAGGAAATCTTCAGACCAATATCCCTGGCGAACATAGAGGCAAAAATCCTCAAGGAAATATGAGCAAACTAAAGCCAGCAACACATCAAAAAGCTAATTCATCATGATCAAGTGGGCTTTATTCCTGGGATGTAAGGCTGGGTTGATATTTGCAAATCAATAAATGTCATTCACCACATAAACAGAATTAAAAGCAAAACCATATGACAAGCTCCATAGACACAGCAAAACTTTTGATAAAATTCAACATTCCTTCATGATAAAATCCTTAACAGACTAGTTATCAAATGGCCATACCTCAAAACAATAAGGCCCATCTATGACAAACCCAGAGGCAACATCATACTGAAAAGACAAACAATGAGTCATTCCCCTTGAGGCCTGGAACAACTCAAGAGTGCCCCACTCTTACCAGTCCTATTCAACATAGTACTGGAAGTTCTAGCCTGAGCAATCAGGCAAGATAAATAAATAAAAGGCATCCACAGAAGAAGAACAGAAGTCAAAATATCTGTCTTCACTGGCCATACGATTCTATATCTATAAAATCCTAAAGACTCTACCAAAAAGTTCCTGGAACTGACAAATGATTTTAATATTTCAGGATACAAAACCAATGCACAGAAATTAACATTTTCTATACACCAATAACATGCAAGCTGAGAGTCAATTCAAGAATACAGTCCCATATACAGCAGCCACAAAGAAAATGAAATACCTAGGAATGCGACTAAACAAGGAGGTGAAAGAGCTCTACATGGAGAACTACAATGCAATCTATAGATTCAATGTTATTTCTTATTAAACTACGAAGATCATGTGTCACAGAATTATAAAAACAGTATTCTAAAACTCATATGGAACCAGAAAAGAGCCAGAGTAGCCAAAACAATCCTAAGCAAAAAGAACAAAGCTGGAGGCATCACACTACTCCACTTCAAAGTATGCTATAACTATACCCAAACAGCATGGTGGTGGCATAAAAACAAATATGTAGACCAAAGGGACAAAATAGAGTACTCAGAAATAAAGCTATCCACCTACAACCACCTGATCAAAGCAATGAAGAAAGAACTCCCTATGTGATAAATGATGCATAGATAATTGGCTGAGATAATTGGCTAGCCATAGGCAGATAAAGAAACTGGATACTCACCATTTACCATATACAATCATTAACACAAGATGGATGAAATATTTCAATGTAAGTTCTCTAACGATATAAGTCCTAGAAGAAAATCTGGGGAAATACTCTTCTTGACATTGGCCTTTGCAGAGAACTCTTGGCAAATTCCCTCAAAGCAATCGAAATAAAAACAAAAATTAACAAGTGGTACTTAATTAAAGAACTTCTGTACAGCGAAAGACATCTATCAACAAAGTAGACAGATAGCCTAAACCATGGGAGAAAATACTAGCAAATTATGCATCTGATAAAGGTCTGAGACCCCGAATCTGTAAGGAATTTAAATCAACAAGCAAAAGAAAAAATAAACAAGCAAAAAAAACTCCATCAAAAAATGGACAAAGGATATGAACAGACACATCTTAAGAGAAGACATATCAGTGGCCAAAAACACACAAAAAATGCTCATCATCACTAATCATCAGAGAAATACAAATCTAAACCACAATGAGATACCATTCATGCCAGTCAGGATGACGATTATTAGAAAGTCAAAAAGTAACATATGCTGACAAAGCTGTGGAGAAAAGGGAACACTTATACACTGTTGGTGGGAATGTAAATTAATTCAACCACTGTGGAAAGCATTT
The DNA here is from genome assembly GCF_001698545.2 of Rhinopithecus bieti. Classification (NCBI taxonomy): domain Eukaryota; kingdom Metazoa; phylum Chordata; class Mammalia; order Primates; family Cercopithecidae; genus Rhinopithecus; species Rhinopithecus bieti. The sequence continues at coordinate 238,537 of NW_016814129.1, forward strand.
TGGAGATTTCTTAAAGAACCCAAAACAGAGCTTCCATTTGACCCAGAAAGTCCATTACTCTGTCTATACCCAAAGGAAAACAGATCATTGTAACGAAAGACGCACTGACTTGTATGTTCATCACAGCGCTATTCACAATCATAGGAAATACATGGAATCAACCTAGGTGCCTGTCAATGATGGAATTGATAAAGAAAATGTGGTACATATATGCCATGAAATATTATGCAGCCATAAGAAACAATGAGATCATGTCCTTTGCAGTAACATGGATAAAGCTGGAGGCCATTATTGTAAGCAAATTAATGTAGGAACAGAAAATAAAATACCACATCTTCTCTCTTATAAACGACAGTTAAACACCAAATACACATAGGCATGAAGATAAGAATGATAGACACTGGGGACTACTAGAAGGGGCGAGAAGGGGGATGTGTGCTGAAAAACTACCTATATGTTACTATGCTCACTACCTGGGTAATAGGATCATCTGTATCTCAAACCTCAGCATCATACAATATACCCATGAACAAATGTGTACATATACCCCAAATATCTGAAAATTGAATTTTACAAAGTAAATAAATTCATGTATGACAAGGAAGAAATAGGAATCATATACATATGTATGCATTTATAGATTTCACTTTACAATCATTTTGTTATACACCCACTTAATTATAAACACATGCAACTGTTTTGTATTTTGCAGTGTTTTGTCATTTACAATCCCAATGCATTTATGATGAATTTAGATATATATGAGTATTAAATATGCATTTTAAAGTATTATACTATTTCTGAAAAGCAATCTTCTCTGATAAATATTAGTTAATAAAGTGTTCTAAATTAGAGAGAAAAGTATTATTTTCTCTATCACTTCTCATAAAGCAACAAAAAACCAGTATGTAACATTAATTTTCATATTTGCAGGACTTATACTTTCTACTTCAAATAATTATTTTATATCCCCTCCAAAATAAACACATGAAGTTTTCTTCTTTCATTGATAACATTATAAAGGAAGTTTGTTGATTAAAAAATAAGTTAATGTATTTATTGATAACTATTAGAATGCTCAATTGCTTTGAGTTCTGAACAAAATTACTTAGTATGACTGTTTTTCTCTCCTACTTAGAGGGAAGATTCCACCCAGGACTCTGTATCAGGCTTAATGAACTGTTTGGTAGCTTTAATTAACTAATGCTTAGTGAAAGTTTCACATCTAGAACAGGAGATTTAACACATTGATTAGTTTGAGAATCTGTGTCATTTTGGCAGTCATCAACCCTGGTTATTCTCTGCGCCTCATTTCCACCCACTCCCACAAACTATTCAGTGTATTCTTACTCTCTGCTCTATTCTTTTGTTTCCTGAAAAGACAATAATTTTCTCTCCCCCGGCGCTTCAGCACATGTCCTGGACTACACCTAGAATAACGGGACATCATCTCAACCTAAAAATCAATCACAGCTTCTCCCTCCAGGCCAGCTAAGGACACATCCACGTGAAACTTTCTCCTGTGGGAATGAAACTCTTCCTCTACTCTTCTTTTGCAGCATTGTGCATATATCCAATATACCACATCCTGCCTTCTATGGTAATCAGATTGTACATGTTTGCTTTCACTACACTGCTGCAATCTCTACAAATTCAATTTTAAGACTTGCAAAGATTGGCATTCAATAAATACTTTTGGAAAAAATATGTAAATTCCATTTTCATATAAATGTAAAAATTGGAGGTAGGAGCTTTAAGTAAACAATGTAAAATCACTTTTTTAATGATAAATTGGTAGGTATAAAATTCAATTTGCCTGGCAATTGGCTCTTTAAACCATCTTATATCATCTTTATCTTGTATCTATTTTTCTCACACCCTATGTTTATTTAGATTACTTTTCTTATTAAATCCTTTATAAGAATTCTTACTTCCAATAAAACTAAGTAGATGAGTTTGTCAAGAATATGTGTAAAAAGTTGCGTTTTATATTTTGGATAGTGTTGACGCGTGATGCAACTCTCATTAAATGGCTACTGAGTCTTATTTTCAGGATTACAAAAAAATCTAGGTAATAAAGTAACAAGTCTCAGCAGAAAAAATTGATCAGGAAAAATTGTACAGAATAAGTATACAGTTGACTTTTGAAAAGGACCAGGAAAGTATAATTATTCTACAGTTTGGCTAATCTAGGTGTCTTGATTTCATTCTGAGAACATTCCATTCACTCTTGCATAACGTTCTTGAAATTGCACTCTTTCTAAAGAAATATTAATAGTTATTTATGAAAATAAAGCTGGTTTATTTACCCGGACAGTTTTCTACACTGCTAATTTTAAGCATAGAGGAATCTAATAGTGAGTGATTTGAAAGAGAGGTATATTTAAATTTAGTCTTTCTCAAAATTTGTATTCCAGGTTTTACATTGTTTTTGGAAATATCTCATCTATTCCGCTAGGTAAATATGATTAACTTCTTCAAATTTACAGTAAAAATATAGAATAATTATTTATATTTCTATAGTGGTTTATCCTCTAAGAATATTCAATATATGAATATAACAAAAAAATATATAAAATATCTACCTTCAGAATATTCCATATATAAAATGAAGTCTAATATAACATGATTACTTTATATTTTATTGTATTTATATATTATAGAAATATATTCTATTTAAGTTATATTTAAAATAGCATATTATGTATTTATTATAAATGTTTATATTCTCATAATTTGCTCTATTATGTATTATATAACTGTATATAATATACATTATGTAGAGTGTGTGTGTGTGTACATGTATGTGTATACATGTACATATTCTGTATTATCAACCTGTATGGTAGCAAACGTAGTTTTGTGTCTTGTTTATAAGAGAATAAAAAATGTAAAAGGGAAGTGGCTTTTCCAAGTTTACATGGCTAGAAACTGGTTGACCTAGGGCTTAGTTATCACTGTAACTAGTTCAATAGATTTTTCCCATGGTATTAGCTTGCAATTACTTAAGAAACAATTATTGTGAACACTGAAGTGCTATTTTCTTCTTCTGAACCTTTCTGATATCTTGTTTAAAGCATTTTTTCTCATTATTATTAACATTATCAGCTGTGGATCTACTCCTGGAATCTGTTCTACATGCATTATTTCTAACTAATTTAATCTTTCCTGCAATAGTACACAAATGAAAAATGCTACTTAAAGGTAGATTCCTACAAAGCTCTCATACTTCAATTCAATCCTGTGAGGAGGATTATTGTCACTTTCCCTATTTAGAGATGAGTAAGACATAGAGATTTAATCAGTATTCAAAATTAGTCTAATGAACTGCAGAATATCCATACTCATATGAGTTGAAATCACTATCTATGAGCTGTGTGATGTTTTCCAAGTTACTTTATTACTCTGAGCCCCAATTTTTGATTTGTAAAATGAACAAAGTAGTAGTACTTAACAGATGTCTATAATAATTAAATATGTTTAATGTGCTTAGAAAGGTACCTGGAAGAGAATTAGTTGATTTAATAAGGATCTATTTTAATAGATCTTTTTAATCAGTATCTCTCATATATCCAGTAACAGTAAACAGTAAAATTATATATGAACTTTTTTTAAAAAAATCAAAGGTATGTCAACACTAACCTTAACTAGTCCCTTATAATACCTTGTGGTCATAGAGGAAATATCATGTCAAACTCTGAGTTATGTCTATAATGAGTCCAGTTTTCAAAGTTTTCAATATGTAAAACTGACATGAAGTAAGCCTGACAGAGTTACACTTAAAACTCAAAGTGAGGTAATAATATATTGTAACTGTCAATTTCTCTGATAACTAAGGAGATGTTTTAAATAATATATTTACTATTAAATACTTTATTTGTGAGAATTTAGAAAGAACTGATTTTTAAAAGGTAAATATCCATACACTTATTTATCTATCTTTCTTTTCATAAAAAGATACATACAAATCAGCAGGCTGATTATACCTTGGAGTCCTTCATGCAATGCAGTTATATGGTAGTTGTGTCTGGAATCACCTAAAGCCTGCTTCACTCACATGTCTTGCTCCTGTTGGGATGTCTGGAAGTATTGAGGGCTAATTGAGCATCTCTCTCTCTCTCTCTCTCTCTCTCTCTCTCTCTCTCTCTCTCTCTCTCTC
>NW_016814129.1:244976-257405 GCF_001698545.2 Rhinopithecus bieti
AATTGATCAGGAAAAATTGTACAGAATAAGTATACAGTTGACTTTTGAAAAGGACCAGGAAAGTATAATTATTCTACAGTTTGGCTAATCTAGGTGTCTTGATTTCATTCTGAGAACATTCCATTCACTCTTGCATAACGTTCTTGAAATTGCACTCTTTCTAAAGAAATATTAATAGTTATTTATGAAAATAAAGCTGGTTTATTTACCCGGACAGTTTTCTACACTGCTAATTTTAAGCATAGAGGAATCTAATAGTGAGTGATTTGAAAGAGAGGTATATTTAAATTTAGTCTTTCTCAAAATTTGTATTCCAGGTTTTACATTGTTTTTGGAAATATCTCATCTATTCCGCTAGGTAAATATGATTAACTTCTTCAAATTTACAGTAAAATATAGAATAATTATTTATATTTCTATAGTGGTTTATCCTCTAAGAATATTCAATATATGAATATAACAAAAAAATATATAAAATATCTACCTTCAGAATATTCCATATATAAAATGAAGTCTAATATAACATGATTACTTTATATTTTATTGTATTTATATATTATAGAAATATATTCTATTTAAGTTATATTTAAAATAGCATATTATGTATTTATTATAAATGTTTATATTCTCATAATTTGCTCTATTATGTATTATATAACTGTATATAATATACATTATGTAGAGTGTGTGTGTGTGTACATGTATGTGTATACATGTACATATTCTGTATTATCAACCTGTATGGTAGCAAACGTAGTTTTGTGTCTTGTTTATAAGAGAATAAAAAATGTAAAAGGGAAGTGGCTTTTCCAAGTTTACATGGCTAGAAACTGGTTGACCTAGGGCTTAGTTATCACTGTAACTAGTTCAATAGATTTTCCCATGGTATTAGCTTGCAATTACTTAAGAAACAATTATTGTGAACACTGAAGTGCTATTTTCTTCTTCTGAACCTTTCTGATATCTTGTTTAAAGCATTTTTTCTCATTATTATTAACATTATCAGCTGTGGATCTACTCCTGGAATCTGTTCTACATGCATTATTTCTAACTAATTTAATCTTTCCTGCAATAGTACACAAATGAAAATGCTACTTAAAGGTAGATTCCTACAAAGCTCTCATACTTCAATTCAATCCTGTGAGGAGGATTATTGTCACTTTCCCTATTTAGAGATGAGTAAGACATAGAGATTTAATCAGTATTCAAAATTAGTCTAATGAACTGCAGAATATCCATACTCATATGAGTTGAAATCACTATCTATGAGCTGTGTGATGTTTTCCAAGTTACTTTATTACTCTGAGCCCCAATTTTGATTTGTAAAATGAACAAAGTAGTAGTACTTAACAGATGTCTATAATAATTAAATATGTTTAATGTGCTTAGAAAGGTACCTGGAAGAGAATTAGTTGATTTAATAAGGATCTATTTTAATAGATCTTTTAATCAGTATCTCTCATATATCCAGTAACAGTAAACAGTAAAATTATATATGAACTTTTTTTAAAAAAATCAAAGGTATGTCAACACTAACCTTAACTAGTCCCTTATAATACCTTGTGGTCATAGAGGAAATATCATGTCAAACTCTGAGTTATGTCTATAATGAGTCCAGTTTTCAAAGTTTTCAATATGTAAAACTGACATGAAGTAAGCCTGACAGAGTTACACTTAAAACTCAAAGTGAGGTAATAATATATTGTAACTGTCAATTTCTCTGATAACTAAGGAGATGTTTTAAATAATATATTTACTATTAAATACTTTATTTGTGAGAATTTAGAAAGAACTGATTTTAAAAGGTAAATATCCATACACTTATTTATCTATCTTTCTTTTCATAAAAGATACATACAAATCAGCAGGCTGATTATACCTTGGAGTCCTTCATGCAATGCAGTTATATGGTAGTTGTGTCTGGAATCACCTAAAGCCTGCTTCACTCACATGTCTTGCTCCTGTTGGGATGTCTGGAAGTATTGAGGGCTAATTGAGCATCTCTCTCTCTCTCTCTCTCTCTCTCTCTCTCTCTCTCTCTCTCTCTCTCCCTCTCTCTCCCTCTCTCCCTCTATCTGTGTGTGTGTGTGTGTGTGTGTGTGTGTGTGTGTGTGTGTCTGTGTCTGTGTGTTATCTTTTCATGTAGTGTATCCCCATGGCTAGCTGGGATTCTTTACAACAGGGTGGTCAGGGTAGTTGGACTATATACGTAGCAGGTGACAGGTGATACAGGTGATCTCCCTCAAGGCAAGCGTTCCAAAAAAGAAATGGAAAAAGCTGTCAGTATTTTAAAGTCTGGAATGGAAAACAGACATATAATCATCTAATGTTCTATAATCAAAGTAGGCCCAAAGTGTTCCCAGATTCAGGAGGAGAGGGAAATAGATACCATCACTCAATGGGAGAAATGTCAAAGAGTTTGGGGCCATCTTTAATCTGCCATAGCCAATTAAAATGTGTATTTCATAGACTATCCACCATTTTTCTGCATATATATTTCATGCCAATAAAATAGCCTAAGACTATGTTACTTAATAATAGAGAAAATATTTTCCAAACATTTAACATTTAATGATTCTATGGTATTTCATTAATGTATATTTATGAACTAATCTTTGTTACTACTGTTTCACATTCTAATTGTCTATATCATTCCTCATTCTCATAATCAATAGCATAATGAGCATCCTTTTAGTTTAAGTGTTCAAAACTTTCAAAGTAATTTTCATAAGAACTACCCTAAGAATCAAAATTACTGACTTGAATTCAGTAACCATGCAAGTGTTTTAACACAACCATGCAAGTCTTTTCATGTGTGCAGAGAAATGTTTAAACGTGAATATTAAATCTTAAATCCCAGAAGACATCTTTTCCCTATCTATATCAAAGGATTTCAGTAAAACAATCTCGCTGACACTGAAAAGACAATTTTCAGAACACCTTCATAGAGTATTTTGAAGAGACAGAATATTTAACATGTCCACAATCACACAATGTTAACGCTCAAATTCTTTTAGCATTTTATGTTCTGTCATGACTTATGTAATGGCTGTAATAATAAAATCACTGAAGAAGAAATCCAAGCTATTTTAGGTAGAATATTCCCATACTTTAAGAAAAAAAAATCTGCACAATAACAAACAAAAATACAAAGAATTCTCTACAGAAGAATATGAATTGAGATGTGCACATAAAAATGTAATCGGTAAATTATTAAATTCATAATTTTGAACAAGGCTGGAATTAGCAAAAAGTGGAGCTCGAGAATTCCATTCTACAAAAATTTAGTTCCTCATTGTGAGTGCTTACTCCTACCCCAAATTATAGTAATATAAAGATAGTAGTTATAATTTAAAATAATAGGCAGTTTATTTTTGGTCAATCTTTTGGGACATTACTACATCCCTCAAAGTCTTGCTGTGTAGAATAGCATGAGATAATTTTAAGAAATTTTGAAAAATTGGAGTTAGCTTTCTAACTTAGCAAACTACAGTAACTGATATATTTAGAACTTGAAACCTTAACTACATCAGGAGACATATTGAGTTGTATCAAATCTCTGGGGTCTTGAGCCCCAGTCTACAGAGAACAGCCTTTATATCATTATTGATCTCACATGTGAGGCAATTCTGTAGGAACTAGCAAAGAGTGCCAGGCCATAAGCTTCTTAGTGCCACTGTTTAGGGGTGTGTGTGTGTGTGTGTGTGTGTGTGTGTGTGTGTGTGTATGTGGCTTTAGGTATGCATTCAAAGTTAAAAACAGGGCTATTTCTACTCTATTAGAAAGACATAAAGGTATGCCTAAATGCTTATATGAACTACTTATAAAGCTATATTTGTTTATTCTATATTGTAAGTTCTATCTTTCTTAACTGAGATCTTCTGTTTCTATAAATATTTTAATTAAAAGAACCAATCAATGTATTGATAAAGAAAGGCATCTTTAACAGGGTTCACAAGAAATAGCCTAATTATATCTTATAGCTAACTTACGACATAGAGATTGGTTTGGGTAACAAGTTACAAAATGATACAGATCTGAGATTTTTGTGGTTTAGATTTATAAATTTTTTACTTGTGAGAAATTTATCCACAAAAAGAAAAGATACGGTATATTTTCCACTGAATATAATTTTTTCATGTAAAATATCATCAAAATTAGGCAGAGTGTGGTGGCTAATGCCTGTAATCCCAGCACTTTGGGAAGCCAAGGTGGGTGGATCACCTGAGGTCAGGAGTTCAAGACCAGCCTGGCCAATATGGTGAAATCTTATATCTACTAAAAAAATACAAAATTAGCCGGGCGTCGTGGCATGCCCCTGTAATCCCAGCTACTCAGGAGGCTGAGGCAGCAGAATTGTTTGAACCGGGAGGTGGAGGTTGCAGTGAGCTGAGATCATACCATTGCACTCCAGCCTGGGCTACAAGAGCGAAACTCTGTCTCAACAACAACAACAAAAAACTATATATATAAATATTAAAAATATAAAATACATTTGTCAAAAGTATTGTTTCCTAATTTGTTTTTAACTTGGATTCTTTCATGTTCTGTGTAAGTTCTTCAAAGTCAACAATCAAGAAAGGCCAGAAAAGAATACTAAACTTCAATAAGTAACAGTTTTTAATGTTGTTTTGTAGATTGTCTTTCAGAGACTATCTACGGTAGTTCTTTTGTACTTTTGCCTAATTATTAATTTCTTAATTAGGGTTAAATAAAGCAAATAGCCAGAGACATTTTTTCGCTGTTCACTTTACACAAATATAAAGTTCTTTTAATCAACAATGACTTCGTTGTTATTTTTTTAAAGTTCATTATGTAATACTTAAGGCAACTGAACCATGCAGGCAGAACAATTAATGAGTAACTTTGCCAAGATTTCCACTGGCTGGGTTCATCTGTTTTACTTAGAATCAAGTCAGTTCTTTGTTCATCCAGATATTGAAAGAAATAAAGCAACATTCAAATTCATATTTTAGTTTTAAGTAATGCCTAACTTTATGTTTGCACTAACACCCTGGCAAAATGAACCATTGGAATACACAAGAAAAAGAATATAAAACAATAAATGAATAATAGATGAAGTTAAAAATTTATTGAAATTTCCAGCTTTAGACTTCAAAACCATTTTAATTCATTTATGGATTAATGATAAAAGGGAAAACATGGAATCTTTTATAGTAAGCCAAATATGTTTAAAAAATTAGTCCTCTATGAATTAGCAACTGGAAAAGAGTATAGATTGGTCTTTCTTATTTCATCCACCAAAGTATTTTAGTATCAATTGTATGTTAAATTTCTAATAGAAAGAATTTGAAACTAGACTTAGAACATAATTCTACCTGGTTAAGTGTATGTGAACTCTTTCAAGATAACTTAAGAATAAAATTTTCAATACTTTATTATTTATCTAGATGAAAACAAACAGCATTTTAAGCAACTTATTTCTGTACACTGAATTTTTTCACTTGGTAGAGGGGGTAATAACAGATGCTTGTATTTACACATTTTTACAAACAATTTTTAGCCTTAAATCTTTAATAACTAGATGCAGCTTACAAAGTGATGAGATCATGCCATGTACCAAACCAATTTCCCACTAAACATAAACATATTCCAAAGTTTGGGTCAATCTTAGAGATCATTTATTCCAACCATCTTATTTTGCCAATTTGAAAACTGAGTTCCCAGACAAACAAAATCTGTTCAGAATGGCATAGTTATTGGTAAAATGAGATCAAGATCCTTAGACTCTTGATTCCTCATTTAGAATTTGTAGAACATTATGTGCTTTAGATGCATAGTCTTAGTCACTTTAGGTACTATGTAATGTTGGCAATTTAGCATATCTAAAATTAGAAAATGAATGTCAATAAGAATTTTCATCTAGTCAGGCACAACATTTACTAGTGATTCTGCGTAAGTATGAACTTAGATTTCAAAAGTGTGTGTGTGTGAGTGTGTATGTGTGTGAGTGTATAAGGGCTTAATGCAAATATAGGCTTCCTGTAACCTAATGTAAATAAATACAAAATTGTCCACTTAAAAATAAGGCAATGGAGATTTTAAAAAAAGAAAATGTGTCCAAAAGGCAAAATAAATTGGAAGTCAACAGCTTTATTTCAATCAATTATGTATTAATTGTATTTTAAACATCTGATGAGAATTGAGACTTATGTGACTGAGCCATAAAAAAAAAATAATTTTCTGGAATGAGGAATGCTTCAATGAACATGAGAGAAAAATCAGTAATTAAGGAAGGAATTTGTGCTGTGGAATATAGAATATCGTCTGCTAAGTCCTTGCATTATTTGCACTGGACGTTCAGCCTGATAAATGAGTTATTCTGCAACTGAGAGCAATTTCTCATACTCAGTTTTCTCAGTTTCCTCCCACTCATAGTACCTTTATTCCAAAGCCATGCAATTAGTTTAACTGAATAAATGATGTTATCATGCAAAGTATTGTGAAGTACTATATGTATCAACATTGTTTACAAATTACTGTACTGAAACTTCTCTAGGTTTGCAAATTTGGAAAAACATTTGTAGATCATCTGCTACCCATCTCATAATAATGAAAAATTCTGCCAATGCTTGTTAAAAATTGATGCTAGTGTTGCAAGAGGGCCCTGAGTGGCTTTCAGTAGGAAAGCTAGTACATTTAATATTAGCATTTCTGCTTGGAAAATTTCTAACTAGGTTGACAAGGGATTTAATAAATTTGAGTTAGAAAACATTTTTTTTCATATATATCCCCATGATTACACTGTTTGATACTGATTAGTAAAGTCGGTAAAATTTTCTAAAATTGCTTGCATTGGATCATATCCATAAAGATACTTTTGATGATCGTATCCTGAAAAGATACTCACAAATATTTTGACAATACATATGTTGAATGTCCTAGCAATTAAATAATCAAGTTTCTGATTATAAACTTTAATGGACAGCTTACAGTAATGATATATGAGATTCACCTCAATCTGTCTTTTAGGCCACAATGAAGAATTCCTTTTTAATACAAAATCATCAAAACTATATTCCCTAGTACCTATAATCTGAAAATAAAGACTTGCATAAAAATGAAATGTCATATCTTTTCACATAAACAGCCCACTATTTCCATATAACTTGAATGAGGTCTTAATATGTATGGAATAAAATAAAAATGACTAATGGTCTACTTAAGCATACATGTTAATAAGCACATTCTATGTGCCAGGTAATAATAGTATAACTATTTGTTATTAAGACATAATATGATTCGATGTGGTAGACATTATTATCATATTTTTAAATGAAGAACTTGAAGCTCATACCATTTGGGTAACTGTCTAAGCTTACATAGGTTCTACATTAGTAAAGTGTTGTATTTATTTCAAGATACATTATTAATCATCAGTTTAGACTGGAGTAAGACCTTCAGATACTTGGCTCAGGATTAACTCTCCTTAAAGAGGCTGAATTCTCCACACTATTTATTCCTTCACCAGTTCATGCTAAAGTATGTGTGTCCCTGACCATCTACCATCTGTCACCCTTAAAGTTCTGAAATTTCTTGCTGCCTGAATTCCTAATCTGTCCACTGTGTTATAAGAATTAAGCACTATAACAAAGGAATTCCCCCACATATTTAATATAACCATTCTCTCCACCTCCATGCTTTCTCTGAATGACTCACTATTAAGAAAACCACCTAGTGGTGGCACTTTCATCATGTTCTGTGTATTGATTTTTGCAGATTTTTTTTTATTTCTGTGGTCAGTGTTTTCCATTATCTCTGCAGATAGTATTCAGAGATTATTGCTAATGTCAACATTTTAATCACACCCTTCCATGCTCTCTTCTGATCCTTTTGGTTGCCCTTTATTGAACCTCCACTGCCCACAATTTATCAAATATTGGCATGCGACTTGTACTATTTACTTAAATTCCAAACTTTGCTATGTTACTTGAGCAACTTGTATGAGCAGCCAAACATTCCATCAATTCATCTGTCTAATCACGTTCCTGGTATGTTTATCAACACTGAAAATGTTTATCAACATCTCTACTCCACTTCAATTCAGCCACTTCAATACTCAGACCTTGAACTCTGTCAACACACAAAAGCAATCCAATTCCACAATCATCTTATTACTCTGTTTTCATGTTGCTGATAAAAACATACTCAAGACTGGGCAATTTACAAAAGACAGCAGTTTAATTCACCTACAGTCACACGTGGCTGGAGAGGCCTCACAATTATGGTGGAAGGCAAGGAGGAGCAAGTCACATCTTACATGGATGGCAGCAGGCAAAGAGAGAGCTTGTGCAGGGAAACTCCCCCTTATAAGACTATCAGATCTCCTAAGACTTATTCACTCTCATGAGAACAGTATGGGAAAGACCTGTCCCCCATGATTCAATTACCTCCCACTGGATCCCTTCCACAACACATGGGAATTCAAGATGAGATTGGGTGGGGACACAGCTGAACCATATCAAGTATTAATTAAAGCATTCCACTCTGAACCAACGCTGGTTCCTTTCTGTTTGCTCATTCTTCTGTGATTTCAATATCGTCAAGATATGCAATTCATCTTTCTACTTTTTTCCACTTTGCTGATGTTATTTTTATTTATCCCCTTATTTTTAATGTCTTCATAGTCTGGTTTAGGTTGCTAAATTACTAAGCTACTTTTTCTAGCTTTAATGTTATGAATCTTTCTGGAAATATTCCAATATTGAAAGAATCTAATTTTGGATATTCTCTACACTGGCACTCAAGCAAACTTATGTTACTAAACAAAGTCATATAAAAACATATATTGTTTCTTACCACAAATTCATAAAGGACAAAACAAAATCAAGGGATAGAAACACCAGGCAATATTTTCACCTAATTATTCTACAACTCTCTTCAATGGCTAAATAAAATATTTTCTTTCATTCTACTTCTAACTTTTCCCATCATTCTCAGAAGATTATTTTGCTTTCCAATTTTCAGGGAAAATGCAGTTATCAAATGAAAACATATTTTATTTTACAGTTATCCAGTACAAAGTCCTACCTATATCTAGTGGCATGTTGTCCAGGCCATCACAGCAAGAAAAATCTGGGCTGCATCAGGGATTGTGTGCATGGGCTGATGGAAAAATGCTACTAAATGTTAAGAGCTATGAGATGAGGAGAATAATTCCTATAAGAACATAGGATAAATGGAATTGAAAATGATTTTAAGTACTGGGAGAACTCACAGCCTTTGAGTTTTGGCCAAAAAGAGCCCAAAATGCATATAGAGTCAGTAAGTGATCAAATAAGACTGTAATGGTCAGAGTTCTTAAAAAGCTCAGAAATAGCCATCAAATTCTCATTTTAAAAGGTTGAAAATCTACTCTACATACAACATTCAAACTTAGCAAGTGAAAAACCTGGGATAAAAGAAGGAAGAGGCCAAGGTAAAAGTTGGACTGGGTGAAAAGAAAGCACATACTAGAATACATAGTGACAGTGAAATGCCACCTATAAATTTAAAAGGACCCTCCAAAAAGGTAAGAACTATAAATCCTTAGGTAGAAATAAAAACAAAAGACAATAAAACTACCATAAAATCTTTGGAGTGAGGGTAAAACTAATAGATCCTGAAGTAGCTACCCAGAAAGTTCACATTTTGAGTTGTTCATGGTGCTAACAGGTAAGCAAACATTGAAGTTGTAATATTTGGAAAGTAGCCTGGCTTTACCACTCTCTTCACATAAAGCCAGTATTATCCAAACATGAGGAAGAAATTTGATTTATTCAAAGTTATCCTGAGAAAGAATAAAATTTAATCAAACTTTTACAAGAAAACTAAAATCATTAGAAGAATAGGGGCTACAAATCATATCAAAATGATCATCTATTTTTAAAAATGCAATAAAATAAATTAACAAAACAATATAATATCAAAATAATAAAAAAGAAAAAAATAAGATTGCTTGAAAATTAGACAGCTAAATAATAAGAGGCAGAAAAAAATAAGAACTGACAAAAATCAGAAAATATTAGGAAAAAAAGCCACTTTACAAATAAAAACCAACTTCAGAAATAAAGCCTAACTTAAGAAAAACATAAGAACAAAATGCACACCACCACAAGTGCAGTAAATAGAGAATGAAAAGGGAAAATAATCTTAACAAAATTTTAGAACGACAAACACGATTTGAAGTAAATTATATATGCGGAGCATAATTGAAAATGCAGCATACATATTTGAGATCCTTGCAAAGTAAAACCAACTAAATAGATCAGGGCAGATATTTAGTTAATAGAAATAAAAGGAAATTGTATATACACAATACATGGTATATAATAAAAATAAATGTTCAATAAACATTTATTGAATTATTTGACTAAATTAAACTTTCTAATTCAGCTTCTTGTCTCTTTAAACACAGACTGATCTCACATTCATGTTAACTGATTTATTTTGAAGTATAACATTTCATCAAGGTGTATAACTATATGTGAATATTTCTCAATTTGTAAGTAGTTGGCATCTCTCTGGGAAGTATAATAACTTGGTTATGTTTAAATGTATAAGAATTCAATTCTTCATGAGAATGAAATTGCTTTAAAACTTTCTTCATAATAACCAAAGAAAATTAAAATCAGAGATCATTTGATAATTTTGAAAAATCTGTTTTCTTATAGTTTCATGTTCTTATTAAAATGGTTGCATTTTAGAGAAATTTGGTAATTTCACATGAATGGGGAAAATAATCTCTATGTTTGCTTTTTAATTAGTTTGTTCGATTTGCTGAGTCTGCTCTTCTCTCTTTGTTTTCTAATTATGACAGAGAATCTGAAACAGATGCAGATGAAGAATGACCTACTTGAAAATTTACCAGCCAAGCCTGTAAGCTGTGTAAAGTCAACACAGAGGAACTATCAATTCAAGTGGATTCCAATGTGTAACTGCAGTCATTAGTATGGATTGGTGTCAAACTTTCAAGCATTTGCCTTATTTATTGAACAACCTAATAATTCAAAATGGTAATGGGAAGATGGTGGAGTAGGAAGATAAGGATAGACTCTGAAACCAAGGTCCTTAGGGCTTCTATCTGAATTTTAGAATTACTGTCAAATAAATATCTATTAGTGTCCTTTCTCTTGTATGTATATATACAGATAGCTGTCTAAAAATGAAGTGTTAAGCTGGAATTAGATATTGAAACTGAGTACCAATATTATCTTTAGTCAGTTTCCCTTAGGATACTATTTTGTGAAGAGAATATATTATTCATGTGAATATTAATTAAAACTTTTAAAATAATCACTGAAAATGTAGCCTCTGACCTGCAGAATATATCCAGTGTATGTTCTCAAGTCCTTGTGCTAGATGCAAATTAAAGATGAGTAATGCAAATTGAAATTTCCATGAAATGAATCATTCTACATAATGAGCTTTACAAATTCCACATTTTATGCAATACCAAAAATAAAAAAAAATAAAAAATAAAACTCAAATGCTTACCAAGCTAAATGATGCTGAAACTGTTTATCAGCTGGATAATGGCAGCCAGCAATTAAAAACAGATAAGTTTTGCAGAAAGCAGCAAGATATTTAAAGTGCAGATATTTTACAAATATTATAAGAAAAAGAAAATTTCTAGAACTCTTTTACATATGTTAAAATAGAAAACTAAAGAAGGAAGGAAATTTTACAAGCAAAATCATTACAACACATTTAAAAAATCCACAAATGATAAAATAGTATTATGTATCTTTAACTTTTATATTTTCAGAATAGATTATAATGACAATATAATTGAGTCTTCTATGTAACTCCACTCTGGCCCTCCATTTACAATTTATTTAAGGTTTCTGGAAACCTCAGGTTATTCACATGTAGGTGGATTTCTATGAGAATGAACAAAATAATAAGTGTTTAATATCAGGCAAACCAAATGGCACATAGAAGTAAATGCTGCTTTTTTATGTTCCTCTACTGTAACCCATTTAGTCAACATAAGAGAAAAATAAAAAATCACAACTACATCCACCACTCCAAAAATGATTATATTCATAGTCAACTATGTCCCTACTATCTATATTCTTAGATAAGGTCGTAAGACAAAATAGCTACCCTTTCTTCTAGAATAATTGATCAAATAAGGAATGTCCATTGAAACCATAAAACATGAAAAGAACATAGATACAAATAAGGTAAACAATTTATAATTTGTATTCGTGTTAGGTTAAAACTAGCTCACATAACAGGTAACACCAAAATATCAAGAGCTTAATATAGTTTTATTTTTCACTAAATTATAATTGTTGGTGGGAAGAGGTTTGTGCTGCTTGATGTATTGCCCTTTGTGAATTCATTGACTGATGAATGAAGACGATGCTTCTTCTTTTTTATTTATTTATTTATTTATTTATTTATTTATTTATTTATTTATTT
>NW_016814129.1:258366-276523 GCF_001698545.2 Rhinopithecus bieti
ATATATATATATATAATAAAAAATATTTGTGTTTTATCTGAAAACACAAATATGTGTTTTTCAGATAAAAACACATCAAAAAATGTGTTTGAACATAGAAAATAAAATTTATGCTTTCTATGTACCAATATTCTCCACTAAATTTGGGATTAAGCAATTGAGATCTTACATTAGTTAACATTGTAATTCCCACAATTTAAGATTTAAGAAACTATAAGAAATCTAATAAAGAGACAAAATATAATGTACAGCTTATAAAGAATTAAGAAAGACTTAATTCTTTATAATAGAATTGGTTAAAATAGAGAAAATATTGCATTATTTTATTCAGTGTTTTAGATTCTTCGAGGAGTTTAGACGATATTTCATATATGGTCAATTTTTAAAAACGATGTATTATCTATCAGTCAGATAATCTGAAAATCAAATGCAGATGAACACAAGAAATTTCTTTGCTAAATATGATTCATTTTGAGCTTGTATATACAATTAATTCATAAAGTTTTAAATTTAAAGTTAAAGATTAAACTAGATGTATTTAGAGTCAATCTCTAAACCTACAGACCTTTCATTTGGAACACACTTCCATTGAAATTGGAAACACAGAACTTTATATCTGAATGAAAATCATAGCTTTGGGAAGAGAGGGAGAGGTACACAAACACACGCACGCACACACACACACACACACACACACAGATACAGAGAGAGAGAGAGGGAGAGAGAAAGAGAGAGAAGAATACTGTTGGAGAAAATAAGCATCTCATCCCCAGTGTCATCATAACGATACTCATGAGAACTGATGACAATAATAATTTTTTTTTTTGCATTTTTAAACTTTCAAGTATATTAGATAGTTGATATGGATCTCTAGTGTTGTAAACTAAAAAAATGCCTTTTTATTATTTTAAAGTAGAATATTTTTTGGCATTCCTGAGAACAGACAGAGGCTGTGGTAAGTAGATATTAGTCTCAATACAGTCACCCTATGTAATTATTCAGAGTATAAACATCCATTTTCTCATACAAGCAGGAATCTTCTCAGATGGAGAATCAAAAGAATTACAAAGTTCTGTAAAAATGAAAGTCTGTGACTTTATTACCATAAAGAAAAATATGTCAAGAACCATTGAATTGTGGGAATGTGCATAATAAAATATCACTTACAAAATTGTATTGTATTGTCTTCCTTACTCATCGTACTCATTCTCTTTTCCAATACTCCCATCACCTTTTCACATCCTTCTCCCTTATAATGCCCTACTCCCAATGAAAAGAAGTCATAATTTGTAGTTGGCAAAGTGTTTCTTGTAAAATATCCATTCATTACATAGAGAATAAACCAGTGGTAAAAATTTAATGATATTTTCTTATTGCTGGAAAGGGGAGTTATATCTGAAATTATAGGACTTCAGTTTTGTTATAAGGTTTCTTGAAGCTGATAAGAATGTATTAGTTATTTTAGGCTCTAAATAGTTATTATTTGTAATAAAATAACACTGCTTAGAATTTAGTAAGTAATATTTCAGACATCACATACATTTTTTATAAAGAAAAAATGTTAAACAGGAAAATGATGAATATTACCTCAAAGCCAGATCAGGATTCAGGGATTTCAGTTTTAGTAACAAAATGTGATTTTATGAAATTTTAAAATGTCTCTGAGATTAGAATGCCATATCCCAATAATTAGCTTAAGATGCTTGAAAATAAAACATTTTGATATACATAAAATAGTTGCTGGTTATGAGTGTTAATAAATAGTACTTTAAATAATTTTAAATTTCATAGGGTTATCTTAAAAGGTTAGTTTCTCATATATTTGGAATTGTTTACTTTACCAAGTTTTTTCGTTAATTATATCTTAGTTTTTTTATAAAATTAATTATTAAATTTCATATAATTTGATTTATTAGATGAAAAACCTCTTTATGTAATAATATGGTAAATTGCTATCTATGTAATATTTTGTAAACTTAGAATTTTGTAGGTTTGGAGATAGCATAAAATATTATTTCTATGTTTTTTCAGTATCAGTAATAGATTATAAATAAATCAAGTAAACAAGATGCTAGTTCATGAATTCTTGAAAACATCAAACATTTATGAAGAGCACTTAGTAACATATTAAGAATCCAATCAAGTAAAAGAATTACATAATCAAGTGTATGAATTAATTAAAATATATTTTCCCTAAAATATTTGCCTTAATTTATATCATATTAGTGACTGACTTCAATTCATAGGGGACAATTATGACACATATCACTTATGAAACTTCTGATAATTTGAAATTCATTTGTGTTAGCTTCCAAATAGGAGAAGTCTATGTAAAATATACACTTAAGTAAGAAACAAAGAGAGAACAATGAACTCACCAATGTTTCTCCCATAAGGAAAATATTTGTCACATTTCTTCTTATGTTTTCTCTTGGGAATCAGCTTATTTTCTCTTTGAAACCTCTTTAACAATAAGACTGAATCATGGAGCTTTACTTAATTTCCTCACATATGTAGGCTCTCTCTTTCTAGACCTTGTTTGTGCTTTCTAGAAACAAGGGGTATGAGACATTCTACACTAAAGAAAATGAGAAGAAAGCCAATATGAAGAAATTTGAGATTATTTCCCAGAGAAATCCTGGGAACCTACACCAACACAGGGTAACTTTGGCATTATAAAAATCAAGAAGGGCACATTTAGGCAGAGACTGATTAAGAGATTCTGGCTCCTCATTTTTTTCCCAAGGAATCCGGTTTCTCAGAAGAGAGGTAAAACATAGCTCACATATGGGAGAGAGAGAGAGTTGATCTTCAAATGATAGTGAAGTTAGAAATGAGAAGACCTGGAGTCAGAATCTGTGGAATGTACAACTTAACTAGGAAGTATACATTAATAGAAGACTTATCTAAGGAAAATGGTATTTGCAGAATGAGGGAGATACAGAGGGGACAGATTGGAAGACTAATGGGACCAGACTACATCCAGATAAAAAGACACAAATTACAATAGCTGTATACAGTTTTATTGGAAGCAGCAATGATAGAAAGCATTGCCTAGAGACCAGGAAAGTGGACTGACCTCACAAAAGAGTAAACGGGAAATATAGGATGGTGCTTATGACTGGTGAGGATATATATGTTTTCCTTTGTCCCTAGATACCAGCTTTGGATGACTTGGATCTTTTGAATGCCTCTGGATTTTAAGATTAATACCTTTTTTAATGAAAATGGAAAAAAAAAAATCAACCATTATCTTTTTGAGCATTTCTTCTTTCCCTTTCTAGATCTCTGTTTAAAGCTGATTTGAGACATGTTAAAATACATCACACTATCCTTCCAATAAACTTCTTCCATATTTTCTGTTTTTGTGAACTGCATTCTATACAATTTTATCTGTCATAAATGTGTTAAATTTTTTCTTTAACTGTGTCTAATCTGCTAGCTAATCTATCATTGATTTTTAAACTTTGCACCATTATTTTTTTATTTCATTAAAAAAAATTCATGCTCTATTCTCAGAATTTTAACCTTATATACTAATACTTCAGCTGTACTAAACATGTTTATTTTATGTTTATGTCTGATGATTGCAATAAGTCTATTGGACCTATTTCTACTGTTTCAGGGAAATCGTTATCTTAGAAAGTTTAGGTATAAAATTTACTCTGAATTTGCCCAGTACATTGGAAATACAGTAGTAAGTGAATCATATTGTTCATTTATTTGTTTTTTTTTTTTTACTGTTTTCTCCTCCCTTACAATCAAATCTATTTATTTTCTTCAGTCCTTGCTCATTTTACTCCTTTCATTAGTTTATTTTTCTTCTCTTTTCTTTTCTTACAACTTGCTCCTTCCATTCTCACAATTTGCCTGTCTCTTCATCTGAACCATTACCTTCTTTCTTATATCTGTATCTGTAATTTAAAAACAAGTTGCAAAATGTTCCCAGAAAATTGAGTAAATTACCTGCAGGTCTGTAATTGTTAAAAGGGTACATGTCTCAGAGGAACCAAATACATAAATTTGACTTTTCTTTCTACCAGTCAGTGTAGTCTAACACTGACTTTTCCCCTATCTTAAAATAAGTAGCTCAGCATTCTGGATCCTTCACACACACACACACAAATTACTTAACCAGTATTTATGAAAATAAAAGTTTTCCAGATCTTAAGGTTTTCTATGCTCCTACAACAGATCAGTAAGGAGTAACAGAAGTCATGCTCTTTATGTATTTACATATTAATGCCATTTTCTCAACATTTACCTAATATTGTTAGAAGAAAATAAAAAATACTAGGTGAAGATGATTTACATGTTCTGAAAGTATTAAGGATATACCCTATCCTTACATCACTCTTCCTTTACATAATGCTGCAGATGAAAATACGATTCAAAATTTCAATGATAGTTTTCTCCTAATGAGCTGGTATTCATCATCTCTACAAAAAATGAAAACTAGATAACCGCTTAAGTTATCCTTTTGTGTCTTTTTTCTGCGAAACTTAGAGACACATTTGAAGCTCATGCATAAAAAAGGCATTGAGATGTGTGTTGTGTGAGTGTGCTATTTTCTCCTTTGACTATGATTTTCTATTTTTGTTTTACTATCTCATTTTCTATAACTTTTATGTTAAGCCAGCAGCCTTAAAACTTTTGCAGAAAAGGAGTGTACATATAAATACAAATCAGCTTGGAAATGGGCCTTTGCAAATAAGTTAGAAGGTTCTAAAGCTTAAAACCACCCCACATGCATTTGATGTTTTCATGACAAAAATTATTGCTCTTCATGATCTTCTTTCTCTGACCAGAAATAAGCTGGACAACCTAACTATAAATTAAATTCTCTATTTACTCATACCATGAAAATAGATATTAACATTTCAATAACATTACAATCTATTATTTCTATCGTAGCCTATTATTGGTCTCACCTAAAATTATAGAATTATTTTGATTATAATTAAAATGGACACTAAAATCATGAACATTAAACAATCCAAGGGATAAATTTATATGAAGGTCCTGTTTTCTATCCATCTTAATTCTGTAATTTGTATTTTAGTCATAATGTGATTGACCTTATGGAAAATAATGTCATACATAAAAAATATTGTTAACTATATGGGGATGAGGTAGGGAGGTTTGATTTTATGTACTATTGAATAAATAAAAATAGTTTTAAATGTTGTTCTTTTCGAAGAAATCACTATTGTTTAATTTTTGCATGTCTGGTTTTCCGTAGCCTATCAAATATAGTGCTAGCTATAAAATATGTAATTTAAAAACAAATATTTTATATGGTTGAAAATATATATTTATTTTATAATAAATAAGGTATAATGTTTTCTACTAACATCTAATAGGCCATCAATAGTGCTACAAAATAAAGGAAGGAAATGCGAGTCTGTCAGAGAAATGGATCTCATTTCTGGATGAGATGGCTCAATTGATTCTAATTCTTTCAAATTTGTTGATTCATTTGTTTTTTCTCTTTGGTTTTTTTGTTTTTCACTTCCTACCAGCTAACTTAAGAAACATTCAGCTTTGAAATTTATGTAATTATAGTAAATGATATAATAGGAGATATTTATATTATAATGATATTAATATAATTGGATTATGGTTATATCTCTAATAATGTTTTATGCTCCCGTTTTTTAGTGTCCAATTTTAATTGGCTTATATTTATGATGTAGTAAACAAATTTACAAACAAGTGAGTGAAATGACTCATATAACAATGTGATTTTCTGTTAGCAATAATATTTCAAATATGTTTATATGATTTTAAACACGTCATTCTATTACATTAGTAAATCATATTTTTACCAATTAGTATTATACATGATTAAAGAAATAACAAATAGGTACTTCCTAACTAATGGGAACTTACGTTTTGCCAAAGAATGGAGAACATTGCAGACACAAATTTCTCAGAAACTTTGGCATGCAAAATATCAGTAGGCATTATGTTTCAACTCCTTAAATACTCCTAATTTCTGCAAATCAGTGATTATTTCATGTAAATTATTTCCAATAAGTTAAACTTTTATCACTGGATGCTGCAAACAAATAACTATTAGAACCCACTACAGAGCATTGGGTTATTTCGTTTGTTTGTTTCCAAGATGACAGACTAGAGGCCGTCAGCACACCTCAGCCACTTAGAAATAGCAAAACAGTTCAACTCAGTGAGCTTTAGATCAAAAAGGAAAGTGGGAATTCACCGGAAGAGTGAAGGACACGCCAGACACTGGGGAGAAGAAGGTGTGCAAGTCGTTCTCACGATGATGTCTGGCTGATAAAATGGGTGAAGCCTCAATATCTGAGAGGGGTAGCTAGTCTCCCTCTGTGTATCACCTTTTCAGTAGGGATCTTTGCAGCCCAGGCCAAGGGAGAGTATCTGTTTCTCCTAAGCCCAGGAGATAGATCGGGGAGACACAAAGAGACACAGAGAAGAAAAGACACTGGCAAAAGTTCAGGCATTTTCTCAGTCCCAGAACTGAGAGGAGGAGGCAATCTTCAATCAGAGCTCAAAAAAGTCAGTCATTGTTTGACAACCTGACATCCATGGCCACTGCAGACACTGGCCTGGCCAGTCTAAGGCCAGAAATTGGAGTGCTTGCTCTGGGTAGGGTAAGAACTCCACAGTCCGAATTGAGCAGTGAATGTGGAGAGCACGACAGAAACAGGTGCTGGAATTAAGCTCTCTCCCACTGCAGAACTTGAGCAGAAGTAAAGTTGCTGAAACCTAGGTTTCTTCTGAGTGGAATGGCCTGTAACTAGTGACAAGTTAGCAACCTGGATCCAGTCTGTGTGTTTCGTTGTGGAGTGCCCCAGTCAGTCCCCTTGGTCAGTTTGGGGATAGTGTCCCATCAGCTCTAAAAGGGGCAGGAGGTGAAATCTACTCTCTTAGATATCTAACCTTTGGTGTAGACTGCCACTAAGAAGAGGGTAGTACAGACTGACAAAGCTACCCTTAGGTCAAAGGAAATGTGAATGTGGTGCCAGTCATTGACAGAGAAAATAAGGCCACAGTAAGGACTTGTAGTCGGGGTCATCTCTTGCCCCCTCCCCGCTGTCCCCAGTAACTGCTGAAGACGGTAGCAGCTCTTCCACTGGGGCCCAGAGAGCATGGGCTGAAAGAGGTGCTTCGCAGGCTTCTCCAGCGTTCCACCCCTGCCGAAGACCAACGTAGCTGGGGACGAATATTTTTTTTTTTTCTCTCTTTTTTTTTTTTTTTTTTTGAGGCAGAGTCTCACTCTGTCGCCGGGGCTGGAGTGCAGTGGCCGGATCTCAGCTCACTGCAAGCTCCGCCTCCCGGGTTTACGCCATTCTCCTGTCTCAGCCTCCCGAGTAGCTGGGACTACAGGCGCCCGCCACCTCGCCCGGCTAGTTTTTTTGTATTTTAGTAGAGACGGGGTTTCACCGTGTTAACCAGGATGGTCTCGATCTCCTGACCTCGTGATCCGCCCGTCTCGGCCTCCCAAAGTGCTGGGATTACAGGCTTGAGCCACCGCGCCCGGCGCTTCTCTCTTTACTCTACTACTGCAGAAGGCAAACCGAGTAAGAGACTACCTGCCGGCTCTTACTCTGAAGCGCCATCTACTGGAAATCAGACTGAATTATATCACCGCTACACCAAGCAATCTTGAGAAAGCCATCTGAAACCGAGGACCCTGCACAGAGCCTTGCACCTGTGAAAGCACTCAGAAATGATGCTAATTGAATATTCACAAAATACACCGCAGTCATGCCCCTGAGGGAAGAAAGAATAAACAATAAAAAATCAAAGCAATAGCAAATTCAAAAAATGAAGCACCAGTTCCCTTGATTGAGAAAGAATCAGTGCAAGAACTCCAACAATACAAAAAGTCAGAGTTTTGTCACCTCCAAAGGACCCCAATAGCTCCCTAACAATGAATCTTAACCAGAATAAAATATCTAAATGGCACATATAAAACTTAGAATATGGATGGCAAGAATAATAAATGAAATCCAAGAGAAAGTTGTAATCCAACGTAAAGGAAATGGAAAAAAAAAAAAAAAAAAAAGCCAGGATTTGGAAGATGACACAACTATATGAAGACATTACTGAACAGAAATTCTGGAACTGAAAAATTCATTACATGAATTTCAAAATATAATTGGAAACCTTAACAGCAGACTAGACCAAACAGATGAAAGAATTTAAGAGTTCCAAGAATGGTCCTTAAAATCCACACAGTTAGACAAAAATTAAAAAAAAAAAAGTCACAGTTAAAATAAAAAAGCCTTAGAGAAATATGGGATTAGATGGGGCAAACAAATCTATGATTTATGGGAATTCCTGAGAGAGAAGAGAAAGAAATCAAATTGAAAAACATACATGAGGATAAAATTCAGGAAAATTTCCCCCATCTTGGTAGAGAGGTTGACAGAAAGATACAGAAATACAGAGAACTACTATGGGATAATATGCAAGACAACCATCCTCAAGACACATCGTCATCAGACTATCCAAGGTCAGTATGAAAGAAAAAATATCTTAAAGGCAGCTAGAGAGAAGGACCATATTACCTATAAAGGAAAATCCATCAGACTGACAATGGGCTTCTCAGCCGAAACTTTACAAGCCAGAATAGATTGGAGGCCCATTTTTAGCATTATTGAAGGAAAGAAATAAAAGCCAAGAATGTCCTATCCCACCAAACTAACCCTCATAAGCAAAGAAGAAATAAAATCTTTCCCAGGCAAACTATCATTAAGGGAATTTGCCACCAGTAAATAGCCCATAAAAGAGTTGCTTAGGGCATTTTAAACATGAAATGAAAGAATGAAACTTGTCACAGAGCACATGTATAGCACACAGGCCACAGACTCTTGATTGCACTACTGCACAATCAAGACTAGAAAGCAATTAGCAAACAACACTAAGACAGGACTAAAACCTCACATATCAATATTAATTTTTAAAGTAAATTGTCTAAATTCTCCACTAAAATAACATAGAGTGGCAAATGGGATTAAGAAAAAAAGATTGATCCTTCTGCCTTCTTTGAGAGACCCATCTCATGTGTAATGACTCTCATAGGCTCAAGATAAAAAAAATAAAAAATATGTATAACTTGAATGGGAAAAGAAGGGAGCAGGATCACTATTCTTGCATCAGATAAAACATATTTTAAACCAACAATAGTTTTTTGGAAGCCGAAAAGAGCATTAAATAAAGATAAAGGATTCAATTCACCCAGAAGATTTAACTATCCTAAATATACTCATTCAATATTGGAACAACCAAATTCATAAAACAATTGCTTTAAGACCAGGGAAAGACTTACACAGACACATAATAATAGTGGAAAACTTAAACACGTCATTGACAGTATTAGAAAGATTCTGATGGCAGAAAACCAACAAATAAATTCTGGACTCAAATTTGATACTAGATCAATTGGACCTAATAGACATCTACAGACTATTCCATCCAACAAACACATAATGTACACTCTTCTCATCTGCATACAGAGCATACTCTAAGACTTACCACATGCTCAGTCATAAATCAAGTTCCAATACATTCAAAAAATCAAAATTATGTCAAACATCTCTTTGGACCACAGTGGAATAAAAATATAAATTAATACCCAGAGGTACTCTCAAAATCACACAAGTACATGGAAACTAAACCACTTGCTCCTGAATGACTTTTGGATAAGCAACAAAACAAAAGAGGAAATTTTAAAAATCCATGAAATGAATGAAAATAGAGGCACTACATATGCAAACTCTTTTATACAGCTAAAGCAGTGTTAAGAACATCTACAACACTAAGCACCTATGTCAAGAAGATAGAGCAGTAACATTATACCATCATAACTGAAGGAACTAGATAAACAAGAGAAAGCTAATTCCAAATATAGCAGAAGGAAATGAGTAATTAAGTCAGAGAAGGACTAAATGAAACTGAGACCAAAATCCAAATAAGCACAATCAAAAATGACAAAGAAGAGCTGGTACCAATCCTACTGAAACTATTCCAAAAAATGAAGAGGAAGAATTCCTCTCTAAGTCATTCTTTGGAATCACTATCTTCCTGACACCAAAATCTGGCAAAGCCACAACAAAAAAAGGAAACTATAGGCCAATATCCTTGGTAAACACAGATGCAAAAAACTTCAAGAAAATACTAGCAAACTAAATCCAGCAGCACATCAGAATGTTAATTCACCATAATCAAGTGGACTTTATTTCTGACATGCAAGATTAGTTGAACATATGCAAATCAATAAATGTGAGTCACCACATAAACAGAATTAAAATTAAAAAAAGAAACATACAAGCATCTCAGTAGATGCAGAAAAAGCACTTGATAAAATCCAAAATCTCTTCATGATAAAAAGCCTCAACTGACTAAGCATCAGAGGGATATACCTCAAATAATAAGAGCCATCTGACAAACCCACAGCCAACATTATACTAAATGGAGAAAAGTTACAGCATTCCCCCTGAAAACTGGATTAAGAAAAGGATTTACACTCTCAGCACCCCTGTTCAGCATAATACCAGAAATCCTAGAGCAAAATCAGGCAAGGGAAAGAAATAGACATCCAAAAAGAAAAAGAGGAAGTCAAATTATCTGTCTTCACTGATAATATGATTCTATGCCTAGAGAAGCCTAAAAACTTTGTCAAAAGACTCCTAGACCTGATAAACAACTTCAGCAAAGTTTCAGGATACAAAATCAATGTACAAAAATCAATAGCATTTCTAAACATCTGTAACATTCAAGATGAGAGACAAATCAAGAACATGATTGCATTACAATAGCAAAAACAAACAAACAAACCCCTAGAAATACATCTAACCAAGATCAAGAAGGTGAAAGATCTCTACAAAGAGAATTGCAGAATACTGCTGAAATAAATGACAGATGACACAAAAAAATGGAAAACCATTCGATGCTCATGGATTAAAAAAATCAATATTGCTAAAATGTCCATACTGCCCAGAGCAATCGATTCATTCAAAAGTATTTCTAATAAATTACCAACAGTATTTTTTATAGAATTAGAAAAAAGTAGTCTAAAATTTATATGAAACCAGAAAGAGCCCAAATATCCAAAACAATCTTAAGCAGAAAGAGCAAAGATGAAGGAATCACATTATCTGAAATCAAGGTGTAGTATAACCAAAACACTGTGGTACTAGTACAAAAATAGACACATAGATCACTGGAATGGAATAGAGAACCCAGAAATAAAGCCATACACCTACAATCAACTGACCTTTGACAAAGTTGACAAAAATCAGTAATTGCGAAAGAATCCTCTATTCAATAAATTCTACTGGAAAAACTGGCTAATGATATCCAGAAGGAAGAAACTGGACTCCTACCTCTGACAATATACAAAAATTAACTCAAGGTGAATTAATTATCTAAATGTAAGACCTCAAACTATGAGAATGCTAGAAAAAAAATACTTGCAAATACCCTTCTTAATATCAGTCTTGTCAAATAATTTATGTCTAAGTCTTTAAAAAAGCAATTGCAGCAATAACAAAAAATTAACAAGTGAAGCCTAATTAAATTAAAGAGCTATATGGCAAAAGAGACTATCAATGGAGTAAATGATCAACTTACAGGATGTAAGAAAATATTTGCTGGCCGGGCGCGGTGGCTCAAGCCTGTAATCCCAGCACTTTGGGAGGCCGAGACGGGCGGATCACAAGGTCAGGAGATCGAGACCACCCTGGCTAATACGGTGAAACCCCGTCTCTACTAAAGAATACAAAAAACTAGCCGGGCGACGAGGCGGGCGCCTGTAGTCCCAGCTACTTGGGAGGCTGAGGCAGGAGAATGGCGTAAACCCGGGAGGCAGAGCTTGCAGTGAGCTGAGATCCGGCCACCGCACTCCAGCCTGGGCGACAGAGCCAGACTCTGTCTCAAAAAAAAAAAAAAAAAAAAAAAAAAAAAAAATATTTGCAAAAAATTAATCCAACGATGGTCTAATATTCACAATCCATAAGGACCATAAACAAATCAACAACAATAAAACAAATAACCCCAATAAAAAATGGGTAAAGAATATGAACAGACATTTCTTAAAAGAAAACATATATGTGGCCAACAAACATGAAAAGCTGCTCATCATCCCCAATCATCAGAGAAATGAAAATCAAAACTACAAGGAGACACCATCTCATACCAGTCAGAATGGCTATTAAAAAATCAAAAACTAAAACATGCTGGTGAGGTTGCATAGAGAAAGGAACACTTATACACTGCTGGTGATAACGTAATTTGTTTCAGCCCCAGTGGAAAGCAGTTTGGTGATTTCTCAAAGAACTTAAAGTGTAACTACTTTTCAACCAAAATCCCACTACTGGATATATACTCAAAAGATAATAAGCCACTATATTTAAAAAACAACCCTCCATTTGTATATTTTTTTCACAGCACTATTCACAAGAGCATAGACATGAAATCAGCTTAATTGCCTGTTAATGGTGGATTTGAATTTTTTAAAATGTGGTACTATATACCATGGAATAATATGCACCCATAGAAGAGAATGAAATCATGTTATTTGCAGCAACATGGATACATCTGGAGAACATTATCCCAAATGAATTAACACCTAAACAGAAAACAAAATATTGCATGTTCTCACAAGTGAGAACCTAAATATTAGGTTCACATGACATCCAGATGGGAACAGTAGACACTGAGGACTCCATACCATATGTGGGGAGGGATGGAGGAATACAATGGCTAAAGAAGTTGGATATAGTGTTGGGTCCTATGTTCACTGTTTGGGTGACAGGGTAAATAGAAGCCCAAACATCAGCATCACACAATGTACCCTTGTAACAAACCGGTGCATGTACCCCACGAATGTAAAGTAGAGATAAATATTTTTTTAAAAAAAAACTACAAAAATGAAAACATTATTTTATTTAATCTATTAATCTGGTCATAGATACTCTTTTGATGCATTAAACTTGTAGCATTAATTCTATTCTTTCTCCTATCAGACAATAAATAGATTAAAAGTATGCCTGGGAAAATCATGGTTTTCTGTGGGGAGAAGAGAAAAAAGAAAACCCCTTACGCATTAAATTCACCAGTGCCATCAATCCTTAGTTATTCTTTTCATGAACCTCGAAATATGTGTCTGTGTATTTTTTATGTGTACATGTAAACTTTTAAGGTAAATAATATTGAATCTTTAATATTAATGCATCTTGACCAAGAGAGCAACCTTTTATTACAATGCAACCTGATATGGAGGCCATAGAGTTGTCCCACTGAGAACATAATTCTCAGCCAAGGAAAATCTTTTACCTAATACAGGGAAGGAATGACTAACAGTCATCAGGGTGGATTTCCTGAGAAGATCGTTAAACCTTCTCAGACTCCTCTAAACCCTCAAAACCTACAGAGGTATCCTATCTTACCTTATAAAGAGCTAGTATATTTGTTTGAGAAAAACCTGCAGAGATATTCACCCCCAAAGCTAATAGGTGAACCCTCAGGAGCTAATCTGGGCTGATAATTATAATTAAATCCCATCATAACCAGTAAGAAAAGAAAATTGTAAGAGGAAGAAAATTACAACCCTAGGAGCTGCAAAATGAGCTAGTATGTAACAGGATCCAACAGAGTAGCCCTGATACTGGATTTTATTCCTAGCAACACCATGGTTTGTTAAATAACTCTTCAATCTTCAGTCAGTAAAAGCCCCCTTGGTTGCTGCTCTGACCTTGCTGGTTTTTGCAATGGTTCAGCAATACCACCTGGACACTACTGCTCTATTTCAAGGGATCTGGAATGTAAGCTAAATAGTTAAGAATTCATTGACTTAGGGTGACTTTTTTTTTTTTATTATTATACTTTAAGTTCTAGGATACATGTGCATAACGTGCAGGTTTGTTACATATGTATACTTGTGCCATGTTGGTGTGCTGCACCCATCAACTCATCAGCACCCATCAATTCATCATTTATATCATGTATAACTCCCATATGGAACACAAGATTTAATACCCTGGCAGGGATCCCAAGGGATTATGCAAACTAGTTGCTAGGGTGACTATTTAAAACCTGGAGATCATATTTGTCTTTTTGTTCCTGGTTTATTTCACTTAGTTTAATGTCCTCTAGGCTCTTCCATGTTTTCATAAATGGCAGAATTTTCTTCTTTTGTTAAGGTGGATAAATACTGCATGATTTCACTTACATGTGAAATCTAAAATAGTAAAACTCATAGAAAGAGTAGAATGCTCGTTATCAAGGATCGGGGGTCGGAGAAATGAAAATAGACTGGTCAAAGGGTATAAAGTTTCAGTTATGTAAGATGAATAATTTATGATGATTTAATGTACAACAATGTGACTATAGTTAATACTGTATTGTAAACTTAAAATTTGCTAAGGTAAAAGATTTTAGTCTTCATCTCACAAAAAAGAAAGAAAAGGTGAGATGATGGATGTAGTAAAGAGTTAGATTATGTTAATCATTTCACAGTGTATATGCATATAAAAATATCAAGTTGTATACTTTAAATATATGAAATTTTTATTTGTAAATTAAGTAAAAATATTTCAATAAAGCTGTAAATAAAACCTTGGAGAAGTTGATGGCTTGTATTACGTAAAGCTGAAGTACGTCAATTACTGTGGCAGATGGTAGATAAAAGAAATAAAAGGATTCAGGGGAGTGTTCATAAAATGAATACACAATGTAAGGTCAGAAGAACTGCTAAAGGACATTGTTCCATGGAAAGGCCCAGAGTCCTTCGCCTTTAGCCAAAGACTTAATAATTGTACTGATGAAAAGAGCACTGGTCTTGCTAAAAAGTGACTCTCTTCTATAGACTGTTGCTGATAATGGTAGACAATTTCGCCACAGAGTTTGTCTGTTAATACTGAAGGAAATTCTGGATTGCTAGAGGAATAGAGGCCAGGTGTTGTTTCTTAAAGCCAGGGAGTCACAAATTGCTGTAAAGTTCAGCCAGATCAGAAGGGTAGTACAAGGGACTTTATTAATAAGTTGATGAGTTAGTTAATAGAAGAACATGTTACTGTTCTTGAACATGTTCCCTTGAACCTCTGATGGTCTTTGAAATTGCCACTTTTAATAGAGTAGAATGCAGCAGAGTTGATACTGCATTACTTCTAAGTTCTGGGTTAAAGAAAAAAAAAAGTTGATACGATTTTCCTCTCAGGACATGTGAGCCAATATAAAAACCAAACCAAACCAAACCAAAACAAAAACCCATGCTTCCTTAAAGAATAAATGTTGGAGAGACACAGGAAGAGATTCCATGGAGATAAAAAGAAATGCCCAAGAAGGCCTGGCTGTTTTAGGTTTCCTACTCCAAGCCTCAACATGTATGTAAGCAAGACATCACATAATTCTAGCAAACAGCCTTCTAACTGCACTGGGGTAGCAGAGACCAGCTTTCCCTTTCAAGAGTTTTCCAAATTGCAGAGTCATGACTAAAACTACTGTCATTTTAATCCACTATAATTTGATGTAGTTCATTATGCAACAACAAATAACCGAAAAAGACAATTAGACAAAGTGTTTGGCAAAGCACTGAATTATCTGTGATTTAATTTATGATTATTTAAGTGCCAGAATTTTAAAAAATATAAATCAATAAACAAACATTAAATGTGAAAGATACATCTGTTAAAAGTGAATCCCTGCATTTCTCTCTCTCCATCTATACATACAGCATCTGTTATTCTGATCAGTGTGGTTTATATATTACATCTTTTAGCATTATGCAATTCTTATCATGGGCAACAAGTTAAAGATTTTCTTTAAACCATCATAACCAGTGTTTTTTGGCAATATTTTCATCTTACACAATGTCATAAATATTTTAAATGAATTAAATAATAGGATCCTCAGAAAATAATGTTATACTTTACTATCACATAAATGTTAGAAAAGGCTATAGCTTAATGATCAATATTTTATAATATTCAATTTCTTGCAGATGCAATGTTTCTAGGATTATACATATAGAAATACCACATTATACTCAAAATATGAATATGCTTTAAGACAACATATATAGACAAAAATACATAGGAAAATAAATTATATATGTTTAATATATATAATCACAGACACAAAAATATGAAGAGTTCATCTAATATTAAAATAATTGTTTAATATTATTATTTCTATATATTAGGTTGTCATCTTAGATTTACAAGTATGAGAAAGGATATGTGATTGAAATGTAATGTTATTTAATAATTTTTTATACATTTGTATCTATAAATTTTGTTGGACTTCACTGAATGCTTCTTACCTTAAATCCATATCCATATCGTGTAAATTGGAGTCCAGGAAGCTATAAAAAATCAGCTTTTCCTTTTTGGCACGTAGTAAGAAGAAAGATAAACCTAGAAAAAAACTAGTGGAGATCACACAAATGGTGGTTTTAATAACTAGAAAATGTGTGGTGTGTGTGTGTGGTGTGTGTGTGTGTGTGTGTATATATATATAGTATATATATATTTTTTTTTTTTTTTTTCTTCACAGAGTCCCATGGAAATATATGGGCTGGAAATAAAACATTGTGGTCCAGCTAAGCCAATTTCGCTCATTACACACTAAAGATGAATACTGTCGCAAATGGCAAAATTTCAACCCAACCAACAACAAAAAAGTAAATAAGAAAATATTTAATCCTCTCTCCAAGTTTATGAAACAAGTCCTTTTAGAAATCAAGTAATACTTCCTTGAATTCATATGGGGCACCTCTTATTTATTTATTTTATTTTTATTTTATTTTTATTTATTTATTTATTTTATTTTATTTTATTTTATTTTATTTTATTTTATTTATTTTATTTTATTTATTTATTTATTTTTGAGACAGAGTCTTGCTCTTTCGCCCTGGAGTGCAGTGGCATGATCTCAGCTCACTGCAACCCCCGCCCCCTGGGTTCAAGCAATTCTCCCACCTCAGTCTCCCTAGTAGCTGGGATTACAGGCATGTGCTACCATGTCCTGCGAATTTTTGTGTTTTTAGTAGAGACGGGGTTTCACCATGTTGGCCAGGCTAATCTTGAATTCCTGACATCAAGTGATCGATCTGCCCTCCTCGGCTTCCCAAAGTGCTGAGATTATAGGTGTGAGCCACTGTGCCCGGCATTTGGGGCACCTTTATCTTTCCACTTACTTGGTGAGCATTGTTTCACCCCCTACTATCAGCCTACCTCCCACCAAAATCTGTAAGATCAAAGCAAGATAGAGTCCCCTAAATAAACTCTAAAGCGTCTCCAAGTTAGCCCAATGGTTTCTGGTTGATAATGTGTAATTTGGGTTAACTACATATATTGGCAACCAGTTTGGGATAATTTGGGATAATTTTGCAAGTGACAAAGTTATCGACAAAACTAGTCAGGATTATTTTAATAGAGATAATTGTATAAAATATATTGCTTACCAGGGCATTAGAAACTGTAAGATGTGGAGAAATAGGAACACTTTTACACTGTTGGTGGGACTGTAAACTAGTTCAACCATTGTGGAAGACAGTGTGGTAATTCCTCAAGGATCTAGAACTGGAAATACCATTTGACCTAGCCATCCCATTATTGGGTATATACCCAAAAGATTAAAAATCATGCTGCCATAAAGACACATGCATGCATATGTTTATTGTGGCACTATTCACTATAGCAAAGACTTGGAATCTACCCAAATGTCCATCAATGACAGACTGGATTAAAAAATGTGGCACATATACACCATGGAATACTATGCAGTCATGAAAAAGAATGAGTTCATGTCCTTTGTAGACACATGGTTACAGTTGGAAACCATCATTCTCAGCAAACTATCACAAGAACAGAAAACCAAACACCGCATGCTCTCACTCGTAGGTGGGAATTGAACAATGAGAACACCTGGGCACAGGAAGGGGAACATCACACACCAGGGCCTGTTTTGGGGTGGGGGAGAGGGGAGGGATAGCATTAGGAGATATACCTAATGTAAATGAAGAGTTAATGGGTGCAGCACACCAACATGGCACATGTATACATATGAAACAAACCTGCACATTGTGCACATGTACCCTAGAACACAAAGTATAATAATAATAATGATAATAATAATAATAATAATAATAATAATAATAATAAAA
>NW_016814129.1:277364-284792 GCF_001698545.2 Rhinopithecus bieti
ATAATGATAATAATAATAATAATAATAATAATAATAATAATAAAAGAAACTACAAGGGAAAAAAGCAAGGTAAACAAAAAGGGCATTGAGGTATCACAGAGACAATAACTGTAGAAGCAGTTTCTACACCTGGTATTGGAAGGATGAACAGAAGTTAGGATTACTAAAACTTTGTGACTCATTGGAAACTACCTGGAAACCTCAGACCCAAGGCAGTGGGGCACTAAGTGACTGGCAGAGGGAGGGAACTTTGATGGGCCATCATGAGGGAAGTCAGGTTGAAAACAAACTGCAAAATGGAACCCTATGCTACTATTAGAATCAAGGGTCCCTGTTAGAATGGAGAAATAGTTCTGTGGTAAAGGTGGCAGGTAGAAGCAAGTCCTTTCTACATTCTCCAGGTCAAGTGACCCACTTTGGCATAGCTGCACTGTGATCTAGCAGACCAAGGAGGGGTTTGCATCTTTCATCCCAGCTCACATATGAGATTATTGAGGGTGGACTAAGAGCTGAGAGACAAAAGATTAACAAAAAACACACTTTTCTTTCTGAGTAAACAATACACGTTATCTACAGGTATTATTACTTACAACGTTTGAGAGCATATATTTCAGTTTAATTCTGCACTTGAAGATCACCTACTATGTGCAAATCATTTTTCAATGTGTTGAAGATTAATAAATTGACACAATATGGCTTCTGCTCTTAAGGAATTCACAATATTTTAAAGTGTGTTAATATAAATTAAAGTAAATGTAGAATAGTATAATGGCACTTAATTTTAAAAGGAAAATTCAAACAATCTCTTGCCTTTAAAAGCCTGCTCTCTCTCTCTGTCTCTCTCTCTCTCTCTCTTTTTTTTTTTTTTCTAATGAGTTTCACTCTTGTCACCCAGGCTGGAGTGCAGTGGAGTGCAGTGGCACGATCTCAGCTCACTGAAACCTCATGGGTTCAAGAGGTTCTCCAGCTTCAGTCTCCCGAGTAGCTGGGATTACAGGCACCTGCCACCACACCCAGATAATTTTGGTATTTTTAGTAAAGATGGGCTTTCACTATGTTGGCTAGGTTGGTCTCAAACTCCTGACCTCAGGTTAATTGCCTGCCTGAGCCTCCTAAAGTGCTGGGATTATAGGCGTGAGTCACCGAGATCAGTCTAAAAGCGATCTCTTAGTTTCAGTGTCTTTTAAAATAAAGGCACACTTTTTTTTCCTCAGACTGTTATAAGGGCCATTTATGTCCATTCACCTGAAATTTCATTTCACAGAGCTGATATTCCATGTTTCACATAATTCTACATATGCTTAGTTTTCTATTGCAGAGAGTGGCCACCATTTTTGTCATTGTATATTGTTTCTAATCATGCTTATACATATTAGGATAATCTATTTTTTAGCAATTTTGTTACCAGAGCTTACTTTAATTCTTTTACATTTGACTAATTAGTCTAGCCTTGATTTTACTTTGTTTTCTGAAGAAACATGGATAATATCATGATAAATCTTTTACTCATTGTCAGTCATCATGCATATTTGATTTTTACATCACCTGAAGACTATCATAATAATAATCAGACATTATCAATTCACTCATTACAAATATAGCAGAGATACTTCTTGCAATCTCGAGTAACTCCAATTACACATGAACGTCAACAGTTTTTTGATTATTAATAGAGGTTTTCAAACGTGACTGTGCGTGTATTATCTGTGTATCATCAGTTCATTAAGGAGAAAATCATCATTAATTTGTATGACTTCACTTTTAAAACATAACATTAATGTTAATCAGGACTTATTTTGAATAAGAAAACCCCTTCGAACTGAATCTAAAATGGAATTCCCTAGTTCATAAAGCAGGGAGGACCAGCGGTTTAAAAGCTCAAGACACAGTTAGATTCAAATGTTCAAACAATATTTTAAGATTTTAGGGACCTGTTTTTCATTCTGTCTTACAAATTCCAGTATTTTTATTTCCTCCCTTTTCATTTAGACTTTATTTGGTTCTGCTGATGGCCCTAAATTACTCTGCCTTCCATAGTCAGTTATCCCAGAAAATTCACACCATTTCCTTAAAAATAGTTTCAGCATATTTCTTAACAGTAATTCGGTGACTTGGCTGGAGATGTAGGTTTACCTATAAATTGATATGTATGGCCTTGGGAATGAGTTACATTCATCCCATCATCCCTAGATCTGGATATTGGGTGAGCTCTATCAAAAAGATAGACAAATATAATTCACTGAAGGATCCTTTTAAACCATTTATTACATTTTTTTTTTTTTCTATTTTGTGGTTGGCCTTTTAATTTTCACCTTTTCCTTTTTTGATGAATAGTTCTTCATTTTTATTTAGTTAAGGGTATTCTTTTACCATACAATATGTTGTCCTTTGTGACTGGCTTCTTGCAGTCACCTTGCATAATGTTTTCCCAGTTCATTCATGCTGTAGCATGCATCGGTACTTTGTTCCTTTTATTGCCAAATAGTATTCCATAATTCGGATATGCCTCCCTTTGTTTATTCATTCATCAGGTGATGGACATTTGAGTTTTTCCACATTTTGGCTATTATGACTAATGCTGCTGTGAACATTCATGAAAAGTTGCGTGTACACAAATTTTTATTTTTTCTGAGTACATACCTAGGAATTGAATTGAATTGTGGGTCAGTTAATAACTCTATGTTTTCTAGCCTTCTCAAGTATTGCCAAACTGCTTTTCAAAGTGTCTATAACATTTCACATTTGTATCAGTAGTGTAGTGGGTTTTAATTTGTTCATATCCTTAACAACAATCGAAATTATCTCCCTTTTTCATTACCATCATTTTAGTGGGTGTGAAGTGGTACCTCATTAAGATTTTAATTTCCATTTCCCTTGATGCCTGATGATGTTGAGCATCTTACTGTACTTATCGGCCATTTGTATTTCTTCTTTTGGAAATGTTTATTCAGATCAATTCCCCATTTTGTAACTGGATTATTTGGCTTTTTTGTTATTGAGTTGAAAGAATTCCATATATATTGTAAATAAAAGTCTTTTCTAAGTTATGATTTACAAAAATTTTTCACCCATTCCGTGGGTGAGTTTCTAATTTTCTGATGGTGTTCTTTAAATCACAAGAGTTTTTAATTTGATGATGTCCAATTTATTTTTACCTTTTGCTGCTTGTTCTTTTGATGTCATATCTTAAAAAAAATTGTTTAATACACAAAAGTGACGCTTTTGTTGTCTTCTAAGAGTTTTCTACTTTGATTCTTACCTCTTAGCTCTTTTATCTAATTTTAAGTTATTTTTCTAATATGATGTGAGATGTAAATCCATCCCTTTTGCATGTGGATATCCAATTGTCCCAATACTATTTGCTGAGAGTACCTGCCATAGAGTTTTCTTGGTACTCTTGATAAAAGTTAATTGTCTATAAATGTGAAGGTTTATTTCTGGACTCTCAATATTATTACAATGATCTCTATATCTACTCTTATGCCAATACCACTCTGTCAGGATTATTGTGATTTTGTAGCAAGTCTGAAAGCAGGAAAATGTGAGTCCTTCAACTTTGTGCTTTCTTTTCAATGTTATTTTGGCTATTTTGGGTCCCTTGAATTCCCATATAAACTTTAAGATCAGCTTATTAATTTCTAAAAAGAGCTTAGCTGAAATTATGATAAAGATTGTGTGAAATTATTGGGTCAATGGCTGTCTTAGCAATATTTATTCTTTTAATGCAGAAACTTAAGATTTTTTTTCTTTTATTTGAATATTTAAAATTCTTTTCAACAATTCTTTGTAGTTTTCCAAGTATATTTTTGGATTTCTTTTGTTAAATGTATTCCATTAAAATTATTCTGTTTTGATATTATTGGCAATGGAATTGATTTCTTAATTTCATTTTCAGTTTCTTCATTGCTGTTGTATAGAAATGCAGTTGGTATTTGTACACTGATTTCGTATTCTGCAAAGAGGCTGAATTTATTAGTTCTTATAGCATCTTAGTAAAATCCTTGAAGCTTTCTATATGGACCTAAAAATAGAAATATTTTCACTTCTTGCTTTGAATGCAGATGCATGTTCTATTATTTCATTGTTTAATTGTCCTACCACCTCTGGTATAATGTTGCATGGAGATACAGAGACTGGGCTTCATGGCATTGTTTCTGATTTTAGTGGGGAAACACACAGTCTTTCACAATTAAACAAGATATTAGCATTAGGTTTTCATACATGTCCTTTATCAGATTGAGCATTGAATTTTTATTTTTAATTTTAATTTGTTGAGCATTTTCTCATGAAAGTGTGTTGGATTGTGTCAAGTGTTTTTCTACATCTATTGAAATGATCATGTGGATTTTGCATGTTATTCTATTTACATGGTATACTCTATTTATATTAATTGATTTTCAGATGT
Source organism: Rhinopithecus bieti (assembly GCF_001698545.2). Classification (NCBI taxonomy): domain Eukaryota; kingdom Metazoa; phylum Chordata; class Mammalia; order Primates; family Cercopithecidae; genus Rhinopithecus; species Rhinopithecus bieti. Next base: position 281,770 of record NW_016814129.1, read on the forward strand.
TAAACCAACCTGGGCATTACATATGTACATAAATCTCTGTCTCTATCTCTCTATTTATTGATCAATCTCTCTGTAAGTTTATTCAGTTTGCTTGCATCTAGTATCTTGTGGAGGATTTACTTTGTTTACATTTCTAAAGAATACTGGTCTGCATTATTATTTATTTATTTATTTATTTTTCTTTCTCTCCTCATGATATCTTTGGTATCGGTACTAGGATAATACTGGCCTCAAAGAATGAACAGAAAAATGTTTTTGTCTTCAATTTTCTGGAAGGGTTTTGGTAGAATTTCTGTTTTTTATTTGTTTGTTTTGTTTTGTTTTTACCATTTGGTGGAATTTACCGGTGAAGCCATCAAGCCTGGGCGTTCTCTCTTAATTTTTGTCATTCCAGTGGGATTAATCTAGGTTTGACAATTTTGCTGATAGTTCAAATAACCAGATTTGGGGTTTCCTGATTTTCTTTATTGTTTTACTAAACTCTGTTTTATTAATTTCTGTTCCAGTCCTTATTATGACTTTCTGCTTACTTTTTGTCTTTTTTTCCAGGGTCTTTAAGGTGGAAATAAGGAGTATTGATTTGAAATATTTTATTTTTTGAAATATAGACAATGTTAGGTATACACTACTACCTATATTTTACTTTAGCTATATTGATGTTTTATTTTCATTCATCTAAAAGATATTTGGCTTGTTTGTTTACTTTTCTGTGATCTTTTACTTTGGCCAAATGGTTATCTGAAAGTGTTTTTTTTTTTAATTTTCTTATATGTGTGAATTTTTAAAATTGATATCCTGTCATCAATTTCTTATTTCACTCAATTGTGAACGAACAGCGTACATTTCATTATTTCAATTAATTTAGATTTATTGAGACTTCTTTTATGGCCTTCCATATAATCCATCCTGGAAAATGGTTCATGTGCATTTAGGAAAACTATGCATTCTCCTATTGTTGGGCACAGAGTTCTATAGATGTGTGACAGGCCTAGTTTGTACATAGTATTGATGAAATCTACTTTTATGTTGCTTGCTTTTCTACCAGGTAGTATATTTTAACCACATAATTTTTATTTGGTTATTTTTCTGTTGACTACTATTTTTTTTTTTTCTGTGTATGGGTTATACTTTCCTATTTCTTTACATGTTTCATAATATGTTGTTGTTAAAAACTGGATATTTGGGCCGGGAACGGTGGCTCACGCCTGTAATCCCAGCACTTTGGGAGACTGAGGCGGGTGGATCACGAGGTCAAGAGATTGAGACCATCCTGGCCAACATTGTGAAACCCCGTCTCTACTAAAAATACAAAAAATTAGCCGGGCGTGATGGTGAGCACCTGTAGTCCCAGGTACTCGGGAGGCTGAGGCAGGAGAATCACTTGAACCCGGGAGGCAGAACTTGCAGTGGACCGAGATGTGCCACTGCACTCCAGCCTGGTGACAGAATGACACTCCATCTCAAAAAAAGAAAAAAAAAAAACCGAGTATTTTAAGAAAAGTGTTGTACCAACCCTAGATACTAGTCCCTGTTCCAATCTTAGGGTTTTTTTCCTTAGGGATGTAGGGTATGATCCAATTAATTAATTAATTAATTTATAATTTCCATAGGTTTTTGGGGAACAGGTGGTGTTTGTTACATAAGTGAGTTTTTTTTGTTTTGTTTTTTTTTTTGTGTGTGTTTTTTTGTTTTTTTTTTTGAGACGGGGTCCTGCTCTGTCGCCCAGGCTGGAGTGCAGTGGCGCGAACTCCACTCACTGCAAGCTCCAAGCTCCGCCTCCCGGGTTCACGTCAGTCTCCTGTCTCAGCCTCTCTAGTAACTGGGACTACAGGCACCTGCCAAAACGCCCGGCTAATTTTCGTATTTTTGTAGAGACGGGGTTTCGCCATATTAGCCAGGATGATCTCCATCTCCTGACCTCGTGATCTGCCCACCTCGGCCTCCCAAAGTGCTGGGATTACAGGCGTGAGCCACCGCGCCCGGCCTACATAAGTATGTTCTTTAGTGGTTATTTGTGAGATTTTGGTGCACCCATCACCCAAGCAGTATATACTATACCAAATTTGTAGTCTTTTATTTCTCACCCTCTTCCTACTCTTTCTCCCGAGTCCCCGAAGTCCATTGTACCACTCTTATGCCTTTGCATCCTCAAGCTTAGCTGCCACTTTTTGTTGTTGTTTGCTTGTTTGTTTTCTTAGAAACATGAATGAAATGTATTACTGATGTCTATTACACCTAGAGTGTGAAGCTTGTGGTGTGAAGCCTTTGGTGTAGCTACTCAGCTTTGGGATTGGGCACAGTCACTCTGAGATAACAATGATTTTGGCCAGATTGTCTCTTTTCCTTTTTTCTGTTTTAAGCCATAGACCTCTTTGGTATTACACTTGCCACATAGGCTCAACTATTTACAGGCTGATTGCCATATTATTTTAAATAGTGCTCTGGGGCATAAATGCTTCACAGGGTGGTCTAAAGAAATTTAGTCAGTGGTAGTTTTAAAAGCAGGCATAGTTTTGAAATATAATTTTCCTTAAATACATAATTTTAATTTCTTTTATTTCAACGCTTTAAATATTTCACTTGACTCTTTTTTAGTCATATTGGTTTTTAAGAGAAATCCAGTTTGCTATCCTTGTTTCTCTACAGATAAGATACCGAAGGGTTGGTGTAGATTACTTAGTATTTATCCTGCTGGGTGTTCTGTGGGCTTCCTGAATCTGTGGCTCAGTGTCTGTCTTTAGTTTTGAAAAGTCCCAGCCATCCCACTACTGGGTATATACCCAAAGGATTATAAATTATTCTACTACAAAGACACATGCACACGTATGTTTATTGCGGCACTATTCACAATAGCAAAGACTTGGAATCAACCCAAATGTCCATCTGTGACAGACTGGATTAAGAAAATGTGGCACATATACACCATGGAATACTATGCAGCCATAAAAAAGGATGAGTTTGCGTCCTTTGTAGGGACATGGATGCAGCTGGAAACCATCATTCTTAGCAAACTATCACAAGAA
>NW_016814129.1:285199-306066 GCF_001698545.2 Rhinopithecus bieti
AAAAAAAAAAAAAAAAAAAAGAAAAGTCCCAAGTCATTATTATGTCAAATATTTCTTCTGTTCCTTTCTTTCTTCTTTTAGTATTCCCATCATGTCTCCGTAATCCTTGTGGGATTATAAAAACTGTGATCCCACAGTTTTTGCATATTCTGTTACTTTTTTTTTTTTTTTCTGTTTTTTTTTTACTGTCTTTGCTTTTCAGTTAGAGACGTTTCTATTGACATAACTTCTAGATCACTGCTTTTCTCAAAAGTATCCTGTCTACTGAAAAGCCCATCAAACTCTTTCTTTCTGTTATATTTTTAACTTCTAGCATTTCCTTTTGAGTCTACTGTAGTTTCTTTCTCCTGCTCGCATTACCCATCTGTTCCTGTGTGTTGTTTACTTTTTTCCACTGGAGTCCTTAGTATATTAATCACAGTTATTTTAAATTCCCTGTCTCATTATACTAAAACTTCTGACATATTTGGATCGTGTTTGTCTCTTCAAACTATTTTTTGCCTTTTAGCATGTGCCATGGTCTGAATGTTTGTGTCACCTCACAATTCATACGTTGAAACTTAGTCCTCAATGGTATAAGGAAGAGAGGGCCTTTAGGAAGTGATTAAATTATAAATGGGATTAATATCTTCATAAAATCGGCCCAACGGAGCACATTCATGCCTTCTACAATGGAAGACACAGCTAGAAGACACTGTTTATAAACCAGAAAGCAGGTCCTCATCAGGCGCCAAGTCGGCCAATACCTTGATCTTGGGATTCCCAGCCTCTAGAACTGTGAGAAACCCATTTCTGTTATTCATAAGCAACCCAGTCTATCACATTTTGTTTCAGCAGTCCAAAAGGACAAAGATATTTTTGTCCAAAATTCAGTGATTTTGTCCAAAATTCAGTAAAATCTTGTACAAAATTCAGTATTTTTTTTGCTGAAAATCAGACATCAGGTATTGGATAAAAGAAACTGAAGAAAATAATCCTTTAATATGAGCTTTTGTGTTTATCTGCCTATGAGTTAGGCTATATGTTTGCTATAACTGCATGTCTCAGATGCTTCAGTTTCCTCTAGTGCCCTCTTTGGTCATCCTCATTGTTTTTGAGTTTCCCTGGAAACTCTTTCTTAAATAGGATCTTAGTTTTACAGTTCTTTATCCACTGTTATAATACAGGTGCTTGATTTAATGTGGTAGCAAGGTATGGGGGGAAAGGAAGCAATGAAGCATTCTTTTTTTTTTATTTTTTAATTTTTTTTTATTTTTTTGAGACAGTGTCTTGCTCTGTCGCCCAGGCTGAAGTGCAGTGCCATGATCTCCTCTCACTGCAAGCTCCGCCTTCCGGGTTCATGCTATTCTCCTGCCTCAGCCTCCCGAGTAACCGGGACTACAGGCGCCCACCACCATGCCTGGCTAATTTTTTTGCATTTTTAGTAGAGATGAGGTTTCACCCTGTTAGCCAGGATTGTCTTGATCTCCTGACCTTATGATCTGCCCGCCTTGGCCTCCCAAAGTGCTGGGATTACAGGCATGAGTCACCGCACCCTGCCAGGGAAAGGAAGCATTCCATAGTGTTTCCATTGAGTATCAGTCTTTTAGTGAGCCAGCATCATGGTGGTGTAACCTTCACAAGTGCTTCTCAGCTTTGTTTTTTTTCTTCCGTAGGTGAGACAAGGAGGATAGAGTTATCTATAACCTTCATTTACATGGGCTTAAGTTATCTATATACCTTCATTTACATCAAAAGCTAGATGGAGCTAGAATTGGCTGTTTTCTTTCCCCACATAAAAGGCAGGACTGAAGTTGGATATTTTCCTCACCCCAGACTATTTAGGCACGGGTAAAACCCTAGTAGGTTAAAATGTAGTAAAAATACTTCATTTTAAGATCAGTTCTTTTTAAAGGAGAAGAGAATATTGGAGATATATAGTGAAATGGTTATGTTTTCACTTCTGCTGCCAGAAGCAAGAGAAGATTGTTTTGTTGTTGTTGTTGTTCTTCACCCTGAGAACTTGACGAAGCTGCTGGAGGTAAAATTCAGAGAAATGTGCTCTCCCCTCTCCTGCCCAACTCTCCCTAAAAATTGGGCCTCCAGTATTTTTAACTCTCAAATTAGTCCACAATAGGTTGCTAGAAATGGATCAGTTGCAACTTGAATATTTCTACCAGTATTATTTCCAGGAGTCGTCTTCTGCCCCTGAAGCTCTACTCCTGGGATTCTGCTTCTAGTAATCTGTAATTGTCAGGATCCATATGTAATTTCGCTTTTCAGAGCAGTGATTTTCCCTATCACTTCAGTTATCTGGTGGATACAAAATCAGTTGCTGCTCTTCAGTTTGTTCAATTTTATTTTATTGTGAGGATGGTAATGATAAACACTAAGATAATTTTAGAAATTGGAATTCCTAATTTTTAAAAAGTGTATTGCAGTAATTAATTATTACCTCATTAGGAATAACTGCTGCCTCGGCTTTCAGGACTGATTTGAGTTGTAGTGATCTTTTATTATGGTATCATGAACTGGTTTTGTTGTCAGATAAATTAGAGCCTCATAAAATGTGTTGGGAGATGTTCCCGCCTCTTGACATTTTTGTAAATGCATGTATGTCTTCATTTTATTTATAATTAAGCATTTGGTAGGACTTACCATTGATGCCATCTGGGCCTGAAGTTTCCTCCATGAAAAGATTTTTAAGTACATATTCAAACTGTTCGATAGGGAGTTACACAGTTTATTTTTATTGGAAACAATTTTGATCATTTTGTCTTTCAAAAAAAATGGTTCATTTCATCAAGATTTTATAATGTATTAAACTATAGTTGTTCATAGCTTTTACACAGTATCATTTAATATCTGTAGACTCTATGGTTATACTGACTCTCTCACTTCTGATATTGGTAATATGAGATTTTTCTCTTTATACCTAATCAGTCAGGCTAGGGCTTTATCCATTTTTTGATCTTCAGATCCGCCTTTTGGCTTCCTTCATTTTTCCCATTTTTTTCTGTCTTATATTTACTAGTTCCTACTCTGATATTTTAAAGTTTTTTTCTCTTTTCTAAGCATTGACCTTCTTTCCTTCTTTTTTATTTCTTAAATGACAACTTAAAAATATTGATTTGAGACATTTCAAATTTTTAGAATGTGCTAAACTATAGTTGTTCGTAACTTTTCCATAGTAACCTTTAATATCTGCAGACTGTAGTGATATTGCTCTCTCACTTCTGATATTGGTAACATGGCATTTTTCTCTTTCTACCTAATCAGTCAGGCTATGGCTTTATCAATTTCTGATCTTCAAACACACCTTTTAGCTTCCTTCATTTTTTCTACTCTTCTTCTGTCTTACGCTTTACTAGTTTCTGCTGTGATATTTTTTAAATTTTTTCTCTCTTTCTAAACATTGACCTCCATTTCCTCTTTTTATATTTTCTTAAATGGAAAACAAAATATTGATTTGAGGCACTTCTTGTCTCTAATTTTTCATTTTATTTTCCTTTGGCCCTAGTATTATTTAGAACGTTAATTACAAGTGTTTTATATTTGTTTCCAAATATTTGGGCACTTTCCACATATGTTTCTATTGTTGAGTTCTAATTGAATTCCATGCTTGTCAGAGAACATAAACTTTGTGTGTTGAATATTTTGTATGTATTAAGACTTCTGTGATCTAGAATACACTCTCTCTTGATAAATATTCATGTTCTTTGAAAACACTATGTAGGCTAGTGTTGTTAGATACAGTGTTCTATAATGTCAATTAAGGATAGGTTTGATAGCGTTGTTCAAGCTTTCTGCATTCTTACCAATTTTTGTCTCTTTGTTCTACCAATAACTAAAAAACATTACAAATTATTGAAACTATACCAGGTGGACTTATTTGTTTCTTTTGAAATAGGCTACCAGGTGTAGTGTATTATAGAAATCAAGAAGGCATTTTAAACTTATTTTAAAATAATTTAAGGACATCGAAAAACTTACAAATGTAGGGTTCCTATACACCCTTCATCTTGCTCCACCTAATGTTAACATATTCTATAGCCATTGTGTAATTATCAAAAATTTCATGTTAATACGATACATGAACTAAACAATATAAGATAAGGTGTTCTAAAGCTCCATGATTAGATGTGTGAATGATTCAAATTATTAGGGTTTTTTTTTTAAATTGAATACTTTATCAATATGATGTAACTTTTTGCTGTTATAATTATTTTATCTGAAGTCTTTGTTTAATACTAGTAAAGTCACTATGAAATTTTCCCTTTTTCAGTTAATATGAGCATGACATATTATTTTATATTATTTAACTTTTAATCTGTCTGTATATTTATAATTCAAGTTGTTCGTGAGTGGGCAGCATACAGTTGTGTTTTATTTTGTGGTCCAGTCTGACAATCTCCAATTTTTTGGGCTGTTTAGACAGCTTATATATTTAACTTTATTATTTATGTCTTAATTTTATTTTTTAATTTAGATCTACTATTTTTTATGTTTGTTTTTTACTTGTATCATCTACTTTTGTACTATTTTTCTAGATTCTCTAACTTATTTTGGATTATTTGAATATTTTGCACAAATACATTCTATATATTTTGCCTTTCACTCACAAATTACTGATGGCAAAGTAATGTACAGTAATGTTTCCATAGGGAATATTTCAATTTTCATATTTTCTACAGATTACATAGTTGTTTAATGATTTTTTCCATTAAGGCCATTGCATACAGAAATTCACTTATTTAAGAAAAATAATCAAAATAAACCATTTTAGATGATAGCTACTTAGCTACTTCCTGAACTGATATAGTTTGGCTGTGTCTCCAGTCAAATCTCATCATGAATTGTAGTTCCCATAATTCCCATGTGTAATGGAGGGACCTAATGGGAGGTAACTGAATTATGGAGGAAGTTACCTCCATACTGTTCTCATGATAGTCAGTGAGTTCTTATGAGATCTGGTAGTTTTAAAAAGAGGTTTCTCCCCTGACCCTTTCACATTCATTCTTCTCCTTCTTGCCACCGTGAAAGAAGGATGTGTTTGCTTCCCTTCCATCATGATTGAAGGTTTCCTGAGGCCTCCCCATCCCTGTGGAGCTGTGAGTAAATTATACCTTTTTCCTTTATAAATTAGTCTCAGATATATCTTTATTAGCAGCATGAGAACAGACTAATACAGTACATTGGTACTGGGGGAGCGGTGATGCTGTAAAGGTACCCAACAATGTGGACGCAACTTTGGAACTGGGTAGTAGACAGAGGTTGAAACAGTTTAGAGGGCTCAGAACAAGAAGGGAAATTGTGGGAAAGTTTGCAACTTCCTAGAGACATGTTAATTGGCTTTGACCAAAATGCTGACAGTGATATGGACACTAAGGTCCAGACTGAGGTGGTCTCAGATGGGGATGAGAAACTTGTTGGGAACTGGAGTAAAGATCATTCTTGCTGTGGAAAGAGACTGGTAGCATTTTGGCACTGACCTAGAGATATGTGGACCTTTGAACTTGAGATAGATAATTTAAGGTATCTGGGGAAATAAATTTCTAAGGAGCAAAGTGTCAAGAGGAAGCAGAGCATAAAAGTTTGGAAAATTCACAGCCTGCTGATACAATAATAAAAGAAAATACCATTTTCTGGGGAGAAATACAAGCCAGCTTCAGAAATTTGCATGTAATGAGAAACCAAATGTTATTCACCAAGACAGTGGAGAAAATGTTTTAAGGGCATGTCAGAGACCTTCCTGGCAGGCACTCCTGTCACAGACTTGGAGGCTTAGGAGGGAAAAACTGTTTCCTGGGCCAGGGCCAGGGCCCGGGTCCCCCTACTCTATGCAGCCTTGGGACATGGACCCCTGCATTGTAGCTGCTTCAGCTCCAGCTGTGGCTAATAGTGGCTAATGTACAGCTCAGGCCACTGCTTCAGTGGGTACCAGGCCTAAGTCTTGTTGGCTTACAGGTGGTGTTGGGACTGTGGGTGCACAGAAGAAAAGAATTGAGGTTTGGGAACCTCTGCCTAGATTTTTGAGGATGTATGGAAATGCATGGATGTCCTGGCAGAAGTTTGTGCAGTAATGCAGCCCTTGTGGAGAGCTTTGCTAGACCAGTGCAGAAAGAAAATGTAGGATCGGAGCCCCCATACAGAGTCCCTGCTGGGTCACTGCCTAGTGGAGCTGTGAGAAGGAGGACAGAATCCTCCAGACTTCAACATTGTAAAGTCCACCATCAGTTTGCACCATGCACCTGGAAAAGTCACAGACACTCAATGCCAGTCCATGAAGGCAGCCAGGAGGGGGGGTTTACCCTGCAAAGTCACAGGGATGGAGCTGCCCAAGGCTGTGGGAGGCCACCTCTTGCATCAATGTGACCTGGATATGAGACGTGGAGTCAAAGGATATTATTTTGGAAGTTTAACATTTAACAACTGTCCTGTTCAATTTCAGACTTGCATGAGGCCTGTAGCCCCTTTGTTTTGGCCAATTTATCCCATTTAGAATGGGTGTATTTACCAAATTCCTGTGCCCCCACAGCATACAAGAAGTAATTAACTTGCTTCTGATTTTACAGGCCCATGGACATTAGGGACCTGCCTTGTCTCAGATGAGACTTTAGACTTCGACTTTTGAGTTAATGATGAAGTGAGTTTAGACTTTGGGGGAAAGTTGGAAGGGCATGAGTATGTTTTGAATCGTGAGGACATGAGATTTTGGAGGGGCCAGGGGTTAAATGATATGGTTTGGCTGAGTCACCAGCCATATTTCACCTTGAATTGTAGTTCCCATAATCCCCATATGTCATGAGAAGGACAAAGTAGGAGGTAATTCAATCATGGGGGTGGTTACCTCCATGCTTTTCTCATGATAGTAAGTTCTCACAAGATCTGATGGTTTTATAAGGGCCTTTGCCCCTCTTCACTATCATTCTCCTTCCTGCTGACACAAAAAGAAGGACATGTCTGTTTCCCCTTCCACCATGATTGTAAGATTCCTGAGGCCTCCCAAACCCTGCAGAACTGTGAGTCAATTAAGCCTCTTTCCTTTATAAATTACCCAGTCTCCAGTGTGTTTTTATTAGTACTGCGAGAACAGACTAATACACCAACTAATAGTTGATATTTTCTGCATTAATAAACCATTCGAGATCTCTTCTTTTTGATCAACCTAGAACTCTAAAGTAGAAATATCCAAAAGTTTTGGTCAACATAATGTGAAATTATAGGTAGAGAATGTATTTAACTGTCATCCACATGTGGTCACATCATCTTCTGAACTGAACGTTAAAATGAATATCACATTGGAGTTTATAATCAATTTTAATCTTTAACCCTTCAGTATGACAAATTTCTTTACTCTCCACCCATACTTCACCTTGCGTACCATGCCTCACTCATGCCCTAATGATAACAATTGCATCTCTCCACGTGATACAATTTTATTACCTAAAATAATGTCTCCAAATATTATTTAATTATACATTATTTTAAATTATTTTTGTCAGTGTAATTCTATTAAAGTTCCAAGAAATAAGCATACTGTAATACTTAAATGTTTGTTCAATATCTAGAACCCCAATATCATATCCTGTATTTGTAGATTATATATAAACAGAGAATATTTAAAATATAGTTTTCCAATTCATTAGGCATCCTTAGCGGTGGAAACATCTTAAAACGAAATATCCTTGGTATAATATTAATGAATTAAGTAAACTTCAGTTCTCTTGTAAAGTAAATGTTGAATAGCAAAATATTAGAATATAAAGGAAAGAATTTAAAGATAGGTTTCATGATCAGAGATAATAGATGGAAATTACAAAGTAAACATTTTACTTCATGCATACTGAAACAAATTGTTTTCAAATTTTATATTATGTTAACACACACTCTCTCTTCTATCTTTCTGCAAGGTATACTTTTACTACTGCTTACTTATATAGAAAATAGGTCAAAAATTCAGAATAATTCTAAAACACACTATGCACCATGCTTACTGATTCTTAAAAGAAGTTTTCATTAATTCCACATACGTTTATATGAGGGGTAACAGGAATGAGCTCTGAGAATCCTTGCTATCTCTCCAGAGATGCCATGTACAGATTTAAGAAAATTAAAATTTGAAATATTGTTATATTTATAGGGTTTTTAGATTACTAGATCTAATTGATGAAATAAATTAAACATACAAACACAAAAAAACCAGAGCAACTTTTCAAACTGGCATTTTTTTCCCTCTTTCTATACATAGCTTTGGAATGCATTACTTTGGAGAATCGGTTACAAAATACAACAAAAATAATATACTATATACAAGCAACAGTCGTATTTATTGGATACCCAGCAGTTGATAAAATAAATCTTCACAACCTAGATAGGTTCTTGGAAACTGAAACTTTAAGCAAAACAATGTATAATAAAACCACTTTTTTTTTTTTTATTATACTTTAAGTTCTAGGGTACAGGTACATGTGCATCACGTGCCAGGTTTGATTACATATGTATACTTGTGCCATGTTGGTGTGCCTGGCACCCCACAAATCGTCAACCACCCATCAAGGTCATCATTTAGATCATGTATAACTCCCAATGCAATTCCTGCCCCCCCTAAAACCTCCTCCCAATGATAGGCCCAATGTGTTGATGTTTCCCCTTCCCGAGTTCAAGTTTCGCTTCATTTTTCAGTTCCCACATATGAGTGAGAACATGCGGATCGTTTTGGTTTTCTCTTCTTGTGATAGTTTGCTACCGAATGATGGTTTACAGCTGCATCCATGGTCCCTACAAAGGACGCAAACTCTCCTTTTTTTGGCTGCATAGTATTCCATGCAGTGTATATGTGCCACATGTTTCTTATCCAGCCTGTCCAGATGGACCATTTGGGTGATTCCAGTCTTTGCCTATGGAATAGTGGCCGCAATAATATACGTGTACAGTGTCTTTGTAGTAGATTAATTTATCATCCTATTGGTATATACCCAGTAGGGGAATGGCTGGGTCATATGGTACATCTAGTTCAGATCCTTGAGGAATTGTCCATACTGTTTTCCCATAATGGTTGAAACAGTTTACAATCCCACCAACAGTGTAAAAGTGGTTCCTATTTCTCCCACATCCTCTCCAACACCTTTGGTTTTCTGATTTTTTTAATGATTCCGTTCTAACTGGTGTGAGATGGTATCCTCATTATGGTTTTGATTTGCATTTCTATGAATGGCGAGTGATGCTAGCATTTTTTCATGTGTCCTGCTTGCTGTATGAATGTCCTTCTTTGAGAAATGTCTGTTCATATCCTTTGCCCACTTTTTGATGGTTGTTTTGTTTTTTTCTTGTAGATTTTTGTTTGAGTTCTTTGTAGATTCTGGATATTGCCCTTTGTCAGATGAGTAGGTTGCCAAATATTTTCTCCCATTCTGTAGTTGCCTGTTCCACCTCTGATGTAGTTGTCTCTTTGCTGTGCAGAAGCGTCTTTAGTTTTAATGAGATCCCATTTGTCAACTTTGGCTTTTGCTGCCGTTGCTTTTGGTGTTTTTAGACATGAAGTCCTTGCCCATGCCTTGTGCCTGGAATGGTACTACCTAGATTTTCTTCTAGGGTTTTTATGGTATTAGGTCGTAACATTTAGTCTCTAATCCATCTTTGAATTAATCTTCGTTATAGGGTAAGGAGAGATCTGACCAGTTTTTTCAGCTTCTACTTATGGCTAGCCAATTTTCCCAGCACCATTCTATTAAATAGGAATCCTTTCCCCATTTCTTGTTTCTCTCAGGTTTGGTCAAAGACAGGAGTGGGCTGTAATGTGTGGTATTAATTTCCGAGGACTCTGTTCTGTTCCACTTGGTCTATAGCTCTGTTTTGGTACCAGTACCATGCTGTTTTGGTTTAGTACGCCTTGTAGTTAGTTTGAAGTCAGGTACGTGAATGTCTCCAGCTTTGTCCTTTTGACTTAGGATTGTCTTGGCAATGCGGCGGCTCTTTTTGTTGGTTCCATAATGAACTTTAAAGCAAGTTTTTTCCAATTCTGTGGATAGAAAACTCATTGGTAGCTTGATGGGGGATGGCATTGAAATCTATAAAGTTACATTGGGCAGTAAGGCCATTTCACAATATTGATTCTTCCTAATACATGGCATGGTATGTTCTTCATTTGTTTGTGTCCTCTTTGATTTCACTGTGAGCGGTGGTTTGTAGTTATCTCCTATGAAAGAGGTCCTTTACATCCTTGTAAGGCTGGATTCCTAGGTATTTTATTCTCTTTGAAGCCATTGTGAATGGAAGTGTGCATTCTGATTTGGACTCTCTGCTGTCTGTTTACTGGTGTATAAGAATGCTTGTGATTTTTGCACATTAATTTTGTATCCCTGGAGAAACTTTGCTGGAAGTTGCTTATCAGCCTTAAGGAGATTTTGGGCTGAGACAATGGGGTTTTCTAAATATACCAATCATGCGATCCTGCGAACAGGGACAATTTGATCTTCTTCTTTTCCTAACTTGGATACCCTTGATTTTTCTCTTGCCTGATTGCCCGTAGCCCCAGAACGTCCAACACTATGTTGAATAGGAGTGGTGAGAGAGGGCATCCCTGTCTTGTGCCAGTTTTCCACAAGGGAATTTTTCCCAGTTTTTGCCCATTTCGTTATGATATTAGCTGTGGGTTTGCCATAAATAGCTCTTATTATTTTGAGGTACGTTCCATCAAAACCAGAATTTATTTGAGTGTTTTTAGCATGAAGGCTGTTGTAATTTTTGTCCAAAAGCCTTTTTCTGCTCTATCTGGAGATAATCATGTGGTTCTCTTGTCCTTTGGTTTGTTTATATAGCTCTGGCATTACGTTTATTGATTCTGCGAATGTTTGAACCCAGCTGCATCCCAAGGGATTGAATGTCCCGACTTGATCATGGTGATAAGCTTTTTGATGTGCTGCCTGAATCAGGTTTGCCAGTATTTTATTGAGGAAAATTTTTGCATCGATGTTCATCAGGGATACTGGTCCGAAAATTCTCTTTTTTTGTTTGTGTCTCTGCCAGGCTGTTGGTATCAGGATGAATGTGGCCTCCATAAAATGAGTTAAGGGAGATTCCTCTTTTCTATTGATTGAATAGTTTCAGAGGAATGGTACCAGCTCCTCCTTGCACCTCTGGTAGAAATTTCAGCTTGTGAATCCATGGTCCTGGACTTTTTTTGGTGGGTAAGCTATTAATTGTTGCCTCAATTTCAGAGCCTATTGGTCTATTCAGGGATTCAATCAATGTTATAAAAATAACATTACATGATGACATGGTTTGCTGTGCCCCTACTCAAATCTCATCTTAAACTGCAGTACTCCTAATCCCTATGTGTCATGGGAGGAACCTCGTGGGAGGATATTAGATTATGACTGAGTTCTCACAAGGTCTAATGGTTTTATAAGGGGCTTTCTCCCTCTTTACGCTGCACTTCTCCTTCTTGCCACGTAAAGCAGGATGTGTTTCTTCCCCTTTTGCCATGTTTGTGAGTTCCCTGAGGCCTCTCCAGCCATGCGGAACTGTGAGTCAGTTAATGCTGTTTTATTTATAAAATATCCAGTCTCTGACAGTTCTCCACAGCAGTATGAGAATGAACTAATACACAGAAAAAAATATTGTTTGAGAACCTGCTGTACATTCTTTTGCTTAAAGTCACAGTTTCCAAAAACCGATCAACAATGTTAAGTGAGCACATACTAAAAAGCAGAAATATGCTGTCTTTTGAAATTTTTCCATGTTATTGTAAAACTCCATTTATGATTATTAGCCTTTACATTATGTATTTCACGTATATTTGAGGTAAGAATAAATATAAATATTTTTATCAAGTCACATTTTTCCATTGGTTTAAATATTGTCTGAAAATTAACATTTTTTAATTAACTCAACAGACTGTTACAATTCGTTTGCCAGCCACTGACACACACTATAAATTCAGAGAGATACAATTCTTTCCTTTTAGGGGCTCTTTCTCTTGAATGAGAGGAAAAGCATAAATATCAATATTAAAAATACCTCAGAAACTAATACACTTCAAAAAATAAACAATAAAACAAAAACTGCTTCAGTAATTTAAAGAAGCAGTACATTTTTTTGGCTTGCCTGCTGAAGGGCACATGAGGAATAATTTATAGTGATTCAAATTATACCAGGTTTTGGTTTGCATATTAGGTAAATATTAAGAAGTAGACTCAGAAACTAATTAAGAGCCTATCCTAAAATGATTGAAGACATTTCAAGACCAAACAATTGTGAATGCTACTGGATACCATAGCAGATCATTTCATGAAGTAGGAGATTTCACAGTTTATATTTATCACAACTCTAAGATTTATGTTTAATGTGTTTAAACTGAACTCCATATTGAGAAAATGAATACTTACACACAACATACAGTTTAGCCTTTATTTCTATCAACAATTTCTTGCAATGCATTGTTAAATAATTAATATAAAAGCAAGATTTGATTCTGTATTGGCAAATTGATTGAAAGATGGTGATAGACTCAGAGTGACAACATTGACATTATTATCTTAAGAAATATCTATGAACAATAGTAAGTTTCATGGATTATATAAATGTGCTTAGTATCATCACAGCGTAAAGAAAATATTGACTTAAAATTTGTTTTCTGATTTGCTTGCTTTGCAATTTTTTAATCAAATATTTGAAAGCTTTTCATTGTTTTTGAACCATAGACATAGAATTAAGCACAATAGGTTTTCGATTTAAAACAACTCTAAAATTTCATTAAAGCATCATTCTCTACAATAGGTTATGACAATAAGTAAATGTTTTAGAGGTTTTTTTTAAAACCAAACTGAGATTTTATATTTAGGAAAATAATATATGAAAATAAGTATTTGTAATTATACATTTTATGACAATTCTGTCAACCATTATGGCATGGCATTGGACATATTTTGTATTCTGCATTGGATAAGGATGTCACAATATAAAGTCAAACACAGTGAATATAAATTACCATATGTGAAATTTCTAAGGAGAGAAAAGTTTTGGACTAAAATCTATGAGCTAGAGATAATTATTCTATAATTACTTTGGCTTCGGGAATCGATGTATTATAGGTGTGTGGGGGAGTGGTGTGTGTGTAAAAGCCATCTTGTTTTTCAAGGACAGGTAAGTTATACATAAATAACTGTCTAACTCAATGACTGAGAGGCAACACAAATTCAATTACTGTGGTATAAGAATAGGAAGACTCTATGCGAGGTCTGGGACCCAATCCAAAAAATAAAAGTATTATTCTGTATCCACGGATATGAAGGTTATTATTCTCAGTCAAGAGAAGATAATTCAATATGCCCAGAATTTTGGTAGACAAAGAGGTTAAACATAAAACCATTAGTGGGGAATGGTGATCATTTAACTTAAATATCAAATCAAATCCTTTGCAATTTGGTTAGAAGAATAAATTTATCACTGCTGCTAAAGTGCAGTATACTATGGGCTATACACTTCTTTGAAGAAAACAATGACACAGGTTTAATATATATTCATACTGCAGAGTGATTTCCTATTGCAAATGATTTGAAAACACTTCTGGTATCCCAATGTTCCTGTGCTGATGGGCTCTTCTGTTGTTCAATGTGTCTAAATCAATAAAATCAGCTTGTAAGCTTTGCCTCAGCAGCTGAGCACTGCATGCATTCAGGTCATTATGGCAGTAGGGATGCTCAGTTGGGAAAATGGTGTATAAATAACTGACAACATGAGCGAAGTCTGATTTTACTGGCCAGTTACTATTTTTAGGATCCCTTTGCATTTGAAGAGATTTATGTTCCTGAGGAATTGAATGTAAGAGCATGAATGCTAACTCCAATCTGACAACACAATAGCCATTCTTAGGAAATGATTGTTTTAGAAATGAGTTTTCAAGATCAAAGTAGTTCTTTTTTTAATGTAAGTATACTCTGCGTTTTGTTAAATATCACTATGGGAACATTTAATAAAATTCCCTCAAAATGCAAGTCTCAGGGGCAAGTCAACATTAGTTTTGCATTAATATTACATGCTGTTTACTAGTGCTGTACTTTTGATGCACTGTCTACCAGTTTAAAAATTTTTATTTCATTATTTTTAAAAATTTACTTTGAAATGGAATGAAATTGCTAGGATTTAGAACATAGTGTCACTTCCTCTCTCTTCTTCTCTCTTTATTTTCTCTCCCCTCTCTCTCACACACACAAACACGAACTACCCATAAGCATATTCAATATTTTTGACAAATAATGTAGAAGTCAAATAGATATACACATATACTCTTATATTTACTATGTGTGACTTTTGTACAATTGTATTGCACATTCTACAAAGCAACATTGGCATGCTTCCAAACCAATTAAGTATTTTAGCTCTGTTCATTGAGTAAAAAGAAACAAGCTTATTTTGTCAAATAACAGCACATATTTTATATCATCTATAATTACATATTTTAGTAAAGTTTTCTTTACTTAAGAAGTAAAGAAAGTAAAGATGGAACTATACTTATCTATTTGTATTATTTTCTGGGCTTGGAACATTTAGGATTTGATAAATATTAACATAAGATCATTGAGACACCTAATTGAAATTCATAGGTATAAAAATGCAAAGTATATATACATATATAGAGTATACATATATATACTCTAACAGAATTAACAATTTTCTTAATTCCAACATGATAGACTTATTGGTACTTTATTCTAGCCATTCCTTAGATGATCGATAGATGATGTTGATTAGTGCCACTTTTCCTGTGACTAGCTACCATTTTCTAGCATCTGCTATGTGAAAGATGCTAATCTAACTGTTCACAAAATAATTTCTCATTGTCAGACCAACTGTAAAATGTATGTGATCATATCCTTATTATACAAATGTGGAGGACAATGTAGTTCAAGAGCAATAATCTTGATCTATATTCACAGAACTACCAAGTTGATAAACCAGGATTGTAATGCAAGTCTTTATGGCCCTAAAACCACGCTATTTTAAAAATTATCCTGCTATCAAAGATTGATTTAATTTGACTTTTACTTTCAAATAATTTTATAATCCATCTGAAACCTGATCATAATTACTCATCATTATCTCTTACCATGGACAAAATGCATGTTCAAAACTAGCCACAACCATATATAGTGAGCATTGGTGACCCATGTTAGACAATGAGTATTACAAAGGTGAATGTGAAAAGATCCATGCACAAATAAACACATTGAAAATTATAATGAATAATAGTGATGTATATTTATATATAGAAATAGATTCATAAATGCTATGAAGGAGAAATTAATTTTGACTTATGTATTCTGACAAGTCTTATAAGGGCTAGTTTACAAATGAGTGAAACATCAACACATGCTGTGGTTGCAAGAGAGGAAAAAGTAAAGATTTTAAGCAAAGACACTAAAGTTCAGAAACAGACTGAAAATGGCAGATCTGGTTGAAACACAGTTTTGCTTTGCAGGGGTTTTTATTGTAAGTTGTAATAGTAATACTGTGATAAAACTCTAAACCCATCATTTCTTCTTTCCCCTTTCTTCTGAAAATACTAAAGGTGATGACTACATATATTACTACAATTATATATTCTGTAATATAAACCTGCTTTCATACATACTTTAGGTTATATTTACAACTGCATACCTTAATATATAAAAATTACTTTAATGGCCTATTGACTGTTGTTATGATTGAAACTGCCTGAACTCTGAAAATAATTTTATTTGATTATTAGAAACTTTAAGAAAGAATTAAACTTAGCAAGAAATTAAACTTATGAAAGAATGTGTAAACACATAGATTATTTATTAACTATTAACTGCTACCTGCTATATGTTCTCTTAGCATTTTGTACCTGCCCTTAATATATAATGTATGCAACTCCAATTGTAATTACTTCACTCACATTTTTGTTGCTCCCCCAAAATATAGTCACCTTTCTAACCACCATTCCACATGTTTCCTTTCTTTAGATTACTAGGTCCAAATGTAATGTCCATCGTAGTTTTATCTCTTTAAAAGACATAAGATTGATGAATGTTTGATAATGTCTTGTTAAGCTAAGAAAGAATAATATTTTCTCTGAAAGCAGAAGTATTGCCATATTTCCTACAGAAATATAATCCACACATATATGACTCTGAACCAAATACATCTGTTTTATGAAATATTTTATTTGCAGCTTTTAAATATACAAAAATATTTCAAAATTATGTTTTATAGGGGTATATTATTGTAAACAAATATGCACACCTCCTTTGCATAAATGTCTACAGAAATATATGAGAGCATTCTGTTTTGTAGAAAAAGACATAATATCATTGACTACTGTTAAAAGAAGTATAATAAGATTAACACAATGGAAAATGTCAAGGAACCTAGTAAGTTTAAAAGTATCACTAAGAGGCCGGGCTTGGTGGCTCACTTTATCTGACAATATAGGTTGTGATTTTTTCTTACTATTATGTTTAATATGTCTTGGTATGTATAATAGTTATACATACAGGTAGCACACACAGAAACACACATACTTTTTTAGACTAGATACACAGAATTTAGATAATCATGGTCCTTAATTAAGTATATCATCAATATCAGTTAATGTAAGCGCATCTCCTTTTCATCTCTCCTGAATTATTCATCTCCAGTCCCATTTTTTTCTCTTGCTAAATGCACATACCCTAATGTGAAATTTTGCTGCCTCATAACATTTTATAGATGTTTTTGTCTATACATGTTTATGCATTTTACTTAAAAAAATTTTCATAACTGTTATTACTCTTTAGATATTCTGTTTCTCACTTTTCTCACTGACCTCTATGTCAGAAAACCTATGGGGTTAATAAAACTTATGTATATTTACATTTATAAATGTGATATTATTTCTCAGGCTTTCCTAACTGAGCAAACAATTGGAGTAGAGCATTATTTGTTCCTGACATTTTAAACTACTGCCCGTAACTTTAACTTCAGCTTCATTCATACATTCCTTTGGTCCCATATCACTTGCCATATTTTTCTTTCCTTTCCACTCTTTCTCTTCCCCAAATCCTTCATCCTTTTCTGTTTGTTTGGCAAACTCACCTCCAAACACTACTTCTTTATCTGAGGTTGATTTTATCATTAACGAACTAAAAAGTGAAGCAAATTAAGTTTTAAAATAACTTAAAATACACACACACACACACACACACACACACACACACACACCCCAGTATACAGAATCAGAGTCCTAAAGAGAAAGCAGATAGATAATTGATCCAAGGACAAAATTTTGCCAAAATAACCCAGTGGTCTCCCTTGTTTTGCTCTGCACCACATGTTGCTACATCTTGAGACTGGATTCCCTTATAGCTGCAACAACAGTTTGGGCTATATTTCCCCACTGGTACATGTGAACAAGAAAGGCTGTTGTCCTCAGGCTGTGTATTCATAGTAAGAAATATTTTCATAGCAAGAAGCCCCCTTTCCAGGGAGGCTCTGTCAAATTTGTCCTCAGGTTTAATTAAATAAATTTGCTTAAACTTTCCTTTCTGTAAGTCACTTACTGGTAAGAGAAAATAGGTTTTCCAGAATAGATTGTTAAGAACCTACCAATGAGTTGAGAATGTGAGGAAAGCAAGCATGTGGAACCATGAGTCAATTAAACCTCTTTCCTTTATAAATTACCCAGTTTTAGGTGTATCTTTATTAGCAGTATGAGAACTGACTAATACAGTGACTTACTCTGCTCTCTCACTTTGATATTCTATCAGAGGACAGATGAGATCACTGACAAAGTCAACATACTGTTCTGTCATTTGAGCAGAGAAGGTGAAGAATGCCTGGACAGGCAAAGGGGAATATCCACCACAGCTTTAGGAAAAGGTAAAAAAATGTGGGCTTTCCCTGTCATACATTCTTAAAAATCCATTGTACTTTTTATTATGGAATATAATTTATGCTCTGACTCCTATACAAAGTGTAATTCAACACTGCAGAACATACAACATTAAGGCAGCATGTGAATTATAAACTCAGAATCATTTTTCCTGCTTTCCTTGGGTGACATTCCATCCTTGAGGCAATGATAAATTAGATGAGGGAAGGGCTATAGAGCAGACGGAAATTACCACAAGCATGAAACACATTAGTTTAATACATTAAAGTAACATTTCTACTTTGTAATAATTACTTCAATTATCTGATTATATTTCTATATAATATTTATATAAATATTTTATATCTATAATATTTATAATAAATCCATATTTAGGGTTTATTAAAATTGGCAGGAATTTTAATTTAGTCTAATCTTTTCTTTAATTTGGCAAATACAGTAGACTATGATGCTGCTATAAAAAGGAATGAAGTTTTGATATATCTACAACGTTGATGAATCTTGAAAATATTATGCTAAGTAAAACAGCCAGACATAACAGGACAGCTATTGCATGCTTCTTCAAAACTGCCAAGCTCGTGAAAAACAAGGAAAAGCTGAGAAATTATCAGAGACCAGAGGAGACATAGAAATATAATGTAGTATGGTATCTTGGATGAAATGCTGAAGAGAAATAAGCCATTAATAGAAAAACTAATGAAATCCCAATAAAGTAGAGTTAATAATTTCTTAGTTTTAACAGTTGCGTTATGGTAATGTAAGATGTCAACATTAGAAGAAACTGGGTAAGAGGTATATGGAAACTCTGTACCATCTTTATATTATTTTTGTAAAACTCCAATTTTATATGTTTAAAATTTTATTAAAAACATTCTAAACAATAAAAGTATCCTAAAATAAAAAGTTTGATAATAACACATGGGAAAAGGTAAATCAAATACTTGACCCAAACTCGAAAAAAATGCTTAATAAATGCAGAAACAATCATACCGAGGGACTCGTTTCATAATAACTAGCCTGTAAAGGTTCTCTATTTAAGTTTAGGGAAAGCTCATTCTACAGGTCCTGCAGTCAAGGACAGTTGCTGTTCATCTCCCCAGCTGAAAACAATAAAGTAATAATTTTTCTGAAGTCTTAACAGAGTACCAATGGAACTGGCTCTGCTACAGATATTACAATAAAGACAGGCACCTACTTTACAGCTAATTTTATTTGAGTGCCTCTCTTTATTGTAATATTTGTAGTAGAAAAATTAAGCATTTTATGTACATTAACTCCTTTAATCATTTTAATTATCTAATATAGTAGACAGTTTCACTATTATCCTGATAATAGACATTTTGCATATTTGTACTTTTTTTTGCTTTTACATGAAATTCTGCTTGCATATTATATTGAGATATTTGCTGTAGGTTATATGCCATGGAATGAAATTGCTAGGATTTAGAACATGTATATCTTTACATTAGTTGATAGATATTACCGAACGGTTTTTGAGGTGTTGTACCAATTTTACCCAACTAGCGACGCGTAAAAGTTTCCATGGCTCCTCATGTTCATAATCACTTTCTATTACTAAATGTTTTGTTTACTTATCAAGTGCAATGAAGGTAATATATTTTATTTCGCTTTTATTTTCATCTCATCAATGTATGATTAAATACGTTTTTATATGTTCGTAGCCATTTTCTGTTTTTTTCTTCTGTAAATTGCCTGTTTAGTTTTTATTATTTTACTGGGATATCTTTCTACGTCAGTGTTTATGAAATATTTTTAAATATGTTCCAATGTTAATATTTTCCATGCTTCGCAAGTATTTTCTCCAACTCGTTGGCTGTCATTTTTTGTTAAAGTTTTCCTGTTAATATACATATGGTTTCAAAGTAATATCAACTTTATCAATCTATCATCAGTCACCTATCTTACATTTTAGGCTTTTATGTTTAAGATATGTTTTTAAAGTCTTAAGGTGCAAAATATATTATTTTAATAACATTTATCATATAGGTTGCTGTGATTAGTTTATATTACCATATTTTCTGTAGTCTGTGAGATCCTCAAGGGCAAAGGCCATGTATTATTCATTTATTTTACCTTAGGATGATTTATGTTTATATTTTTAATGTTTATGGATACATAGCAAGTATATATATTGATGGGTTACATGAGGTTTTTAATACAGGCATAACAGCCACATCAGAGTAAATAGGCGACCTATTACCTCAAAAATGTATCCCTTTGTGTTAAAACAATCCAATTATAGTCTTTTACTTATTTTTAAATGTACACTAAATTATTTTTGACTGTAGTCACCTGCTCTGCTATCAAATAATAGATCTTATTCTATTTAATTATGTTTTTATACTCATTAATCATCCACCCTTTCTTCACGGTAATACCCTTCCCAAAATCTGGTAGCCATTCATTAATGCTCTATTTTCATGACTTCAGTTGATTTAATTTTTAGCTCCCTCAAATAAGTGATGACATGCAAAGTTCATCTTTCTGTGCCTGGCATATTACTCTAAATATAATGACCTTCAGTTCAGACAATCCTTGTTGTTGCAAATGACATGATCTCATTATTTTTTATGACTGAGTAGTACTCTGATAGGCCCTGGTGTGTGATGTTCCCCTCCCTGTGTCCATGTACTCTCATTGTTCAACAACAGGGACTCCTCCCTAACTCATTTTATGAAGCCAGCATCATCCTGACACCAAAACCTGGCAGAGACACAACAAAAAAAGAAAATTTCGGCCGGGCGCGGTGGCTCAAGCCTGTAATCCCAGCACTTTGGGAGGCCGAGACGGGCGGATCACGAGGTCAGGAGATCAAGACCATCCTGGCTAACATGGTGAAACCCCGTCTCTACTAAAAATACAAAAAACTAGCCGGGCGACGTGGCGGGCGCCTGTAGTCCCAGCTACTCGGGAGGCTGAGGCAGGAGAATGGCGTGAACCCGGGAGGCGGAGCTTGCAGTGAGCTGAGATC
>NW_016814129.1:308190-330428 GCF_001698545.2 Rhinopithecus bieti
AAAAAAAAAAAAAAAAAAAAAAAAAGAAAATTTCAGCCCAGTATCTCTGATGAACATAGATGCAAAAATTCTCAGTAAAATACTGGCAAACCGAATCCAGCAGCACATCAAAAAGACTATCCACCACGATCAAATTGGCTTCATCCCTGGGATGCAAGCCTGGTTCAACATATGCAAATCAATAAACATAATCCCTCACATAAACAGAACCAATGACAAAAACTACATGATTATTTCAATAAAAGACCTTCGATAAAATTCAACACCCCTTTATACTAAAAACTCTCAATAAACTAGGTATTAATGAAATGTATCTCAAAATAATAAGAGCTATTTATGACAAACCCACAGCCAATATCATACTGAATAGGCAATAGCTGCAAACAGTCCTTTGAAAACCGGCACAAGACAAGGATGCCCTCTCTCACCACTCCTATTCAACATAGTAATGAGAGTTCTGGCCAAGTAATTCAGGTAAGAGAAAGAAATAAAAGGTATTCAAATAGGAAGAGAGGAAGTTAAATTGTCTCTGTTTGCAGATGACATGATCGCATATTTAGAAAACCCCATCATCTCAGCCCAAAATCTCCTTAAGCTGATAGGTAACTTCAGCAAAGTCTCAGGATACAAAATCAATGTGCAAAAATAGCAAGCATTCCTACACACCAACAATAGACAGCCAAATTGTGAGTGAATTCAAGATTGCCACGAAGAGAATAAAATACCTAGGAACACAACTTACAAGGGATGTGAGGGGCCTCTTTAAGGAAAACTACAAACCAGTGCTCAAGGAAATAAGAGAAAACACAAAAGAATGAAAAAACATTCTATGGTCATGGATAGGAAGAATCAATGTTGTGAAAACGGCCGTACTACCCAAAGCAATTTATAGATTCAATGCTATCTCCACCAAGCTACCATTGACTTTCTTCACAGAGTTAGAAAAAAAAAAAAAAAAAAAACTAATTTAAATTTTATATATAACCAAAAAAGAGCCTGTATAGCCAAGACAATACTAGGCAAAAGGAAAAAAGATGGAGGCATTACGTTATCTGACTTCAAACTACAGTAAAGGCTACAGTAACCAAAACAGCATGCTACTGGTACCCAACAGATATATAGACCAATGGAACAGAACAGAGGCCTCAGAAATAATGCCACACATCTACAGTCATGTTATCTTTGACAAACCTGACAAAAACAAGCAATGGGGAAATGATTCCCTATTTAATAAATGGTGTTGGGAAAACTGATTGGCTATATGTAGAAAACTGAAACGGGACCCCTACCTTACACCTTATACAAAAATTAACTCAAGATGGATTAAAGACTTAAAGATAATACCTAAAACCATAAAAACCCCAAAAGAAAACCTAGGCAATACCATTCAGAACATAGGCATGGGCAAAGATTTCATGACGAAAACACCAAAAGCAATGACAACAAAAGCCAAAATTGACAAATGGGATCTAATTATACTAAACAGCTTCTGCACAGCAAAAGAAACTATCATCAAAGTGAACAGGAAACTTACAGAATTGGAGAAAATTTTTGCAGTCTATCCATCTAACAAACGGCTAATATCCAGAATCTACAAAGAACTTAACAAAGTCATATTTACAAGAAAAAAAACAACCCCATCAAAAAGTGGGCAAAGGATACGAACAGATATTTTTCAAAAGAAGACATTTTTGCGCCAACAAACAAGAAAAAAAGCTCATCACCACTGGTCACTAGAGAAATGCAAATCAAAACCACAGTGATATACCATCTCACACCAGTTAGAATGATGATTATTAAAAAGTCAGAAAACAAGAGATGCTGGGGAGGATGTGGAGAAATAGGAACACTTTACACTGTTGGTGGGAGTGTAAATTAGTTTGACCATTGTGGAAGACAGTATGGCAATTCCTTAAGGATCTAGAACCAGAAATACCATTTGACCCAGCAATCCCATTACTGGGTATATATCCAAAGGATTATAAATCATTCTACTATAGAGACACATGCACATGTATGTTTATTGTGGCACTGTTTACAATAACAAAACTTGGAACCAACCCAAATGCCCATCAATGATAGACTGGATAAAGAAAATGTGACACACATACTCCATGGAATACTATGCACCCATAAAAAAGGATGAGTTCATGTCCTTTGTAAGAGCACGGATTAAGCTGGAAACCATGATTCTCAGCAAACTAACACAGGAACAGAAAACCAAACACCATATATTCTCATTCATAAATGGGAGATGATATCTTATTGTAGATTTTATTTGCATTTTTCTGATGATCAATAATGTTGAACATATTTTCATATAACTGTTCAGCATTTTCATGTCTTCTTTCAAGAAATGTCTATTCAGTCCTTTGCCATTTTTAAAAATTGGATTACTGGAATTGTTTCCTATAGAAATGTTTGATTTCCTTTTATATTAGAGTTATTTATCCATTGTCCAATGGATACTTTGCAAATATTTTCTCCCATTCTGTGGGTTTTCTCTTCACTTTATTGATTGTTTTCTTTGCTATGCAGAATATTTTTAAGTTGATATGATCCCTTTTGTCTATTTTTGCTTTGATTATCTGTATTTTAGTGATATTACTAAAAAATTATTGATCCAGTCTGATGTTCTGGAGAGTTTCTTCAACGTTTTATTTTAGTAATTTCATAGTTTCAGGTCTTAATATTTAGGGCCTTAATCCGTTTTTATTTAATTTTTGTATGGTAAGACATATGGGTCTTGTTATATTCTTCTGCTTAAGGATATCCAGTTTTCCCAGTACCATTTATTGAAGAAACTGGCCTTTCCACAAATGTATGTTCTTGTCTCGTTTGTCAAAAAGTAGTTCAATATATATGTTTGGATTTATTTCTAGGTTTTCTATTCTGTTCCATTGCTCTATTTGTCTGATTTTATGCCCATACTATGCTGTTTGGGGTACTATAGCTCTGTTCTATAACTTGAAATCAGGTCATTTGAGTCCTCTAGTTGTGTTTTTTTGTTCAGAACACATTTGGCTTCTGCATGTTTTGTGGTTCCACATACATTTTAGGACTGTATTTTCTATTTCTTTTAAGAATGGCACTGAAACATTGACAGGAGTTACAGAGAACCTGTAGATTACATTGAAAGTTTGTATGGAAAGTTTAAAAATATTGATTCTTCCAATTCATGAACATGGACTATGTTTCTAATTTTTGTGTTCTTTCCACTTCTTTCATTAATGTTTTATAGTTTTCATTGTGGAGTCTTTCACTTATTTAATTAACTTTATTCCTATGCATTTTATTTGTACCTACAGTAAATTGGATTATGTTCTTGATTTTTTTTTATTTTCACTGATGTCATATAAAAATGCTACTGATTTTTGTAAGTTGATTTCCTGTCTACAACTTCATTGAATTTGTCTATCAGTTCTAATAGCTTTCTTTGTTTGAGTCTTTAGGTTTTTTAAAAAATATAAAATAATCTTCAAAGAAGGATAATTTTACATATTCCTTTCCCATTTGGATGTCCTTTGTTTCTTTCTCTTGTCTGATTGCTCTAGCTAGGACTTCCAGTTCTATGTTGCATGGAAGTGGTGAAGGTGGGCATTCTTACTGGTTTCAGGTCTTAAGAGAAAAGTCTTGCATTTTTCCCTATTCAGTATGATACTAGTTGTGTATCTGTCATATATGACTTTAATTGTGTCGACATATGTTCCTTCTATACCCAGTTTTTTGACTGTTTTTATGTGGAGGGATGTTGACTTGTATCAAATGCTTTTAAGCATCAATTTAAATGATTGTATGGTTTTTTGTTGTTGTTGTTTTTTATTTTTTTTGTCTTTCATACCAATGATATGATGTATCACAATGATTGATTTGCATATGATGAATTATCCTTGCACCCCTGGGATTAATCCCACTTGATCATAATGAATGATCTCCTAAATATTTTCTTGGGTTCACTTTACTAGTATTTTGATAATAATTTTGCATCTGTAGTAATCATGGATAATGGCCTGTAATTTTGCTTTCTTAATGTGTCTTCATCTGGTTTTTGCACTAAAATACTACTTGCCTTGTAGTAGTAGTCTGGAAGTATTCACTTGTCTTCTATTTTTTGGAATAGTTTGAGTAGTATTGGTAGTATTTTTTATTTTTTATTTTTATTTTTTTAATGTTTGGGAAAATACAGCAGTGAGGCTATCATTATCTTGGTTTTCTTTTGTGGGGAAGTTTTATGACCTTAATCTCTTTACTTGTTATTGGTTTACTCAGGTTTTTCATGTATTCATGTTTCAATCTAAGTTGCATATGTCTGGGAATTTATCCATTTCTTCTCAGTTTTCCAGTCTATTGGCATATAGATGCTCGTAGCAGCCACTAGTGATCATTTGCATTTCTATAGTATCTTTTTTAATGTCTCATTTTTAAACTTTGATTGTATTTATGGTAGTCTTCCCACTATTTTTTTTTTTAGATAGTCTGGCTAAAAGTTCTTCGCATGTCCTCATCTCTCCATGATTGATCATTGGTCCCTTATTTAGTTCACTTGGCCAGTGCATGTATTCCTGGTTGGTCTTGATGCTTCTGGATGTTTGTCAGTGTCTAGGCATTAAAGAATTAGGTGTTTATTGTAGGCTTTGCAGTCTAGGCTTTTTTATACTCATCCTTCCTGAGAAAACTTTCCAGATCAAAGTAACTTGGGTGTAGTGATCTAAGTTTTGTCTACTGCAACCAAGATCAGTAATGGTGTGGCTGTTGCAGACAGACTTATAGAAGTAGTAGAAGTGCTGCCTTGGTGGTCTTGGATAAGATCCAGAAGAATTATCTGGATTATAAGGCATAGACTCTTATATTCTCCCCTTACTTTTTCCATTACAAAAGACATCTATGGCCTGGCGCGGTGGCTCAAGCCTGTAATCCCAGCACTTTGGGAGGCCGAGACGGGCGGATCACGAGGTCAGGAGATCGAGACCATCCTGGCTAACCCAGTGAAACCCCGTCTCTACTAAAAAAATACAAAAAACTAGCCGAGCAAGGTGGCGGGCGCCCGTAGTCCCAGCTACTGGGGAGGCTGAGGCAGGACGAATGGCAGAGCCCGAGAGAGCGGAGCTTGCGTGAGCCCTGAGATCCGGCACCTGCACCTCAGCCTGGGCACAGAGGCGACGACTCCTTCCGTCCTCTCAAAAAAAAGACAAAAAAACAAAAAAAAAAAAAACAAAAAAACAAAAAAAAAACATCTATTTATATATGCTGAGCTGCCTGGAGCTGGAGGATGGGTGACAGAAGCACCCCTGTCATCACTGTGATTGTGCTGCATTAGACCTGAAGTCAGCATAACACTGGTTATTGCCCAAGGTCTGAAATAACCACTGCCTGGCTATCACCTATTTTTTCTAAAGGCCCTATGGTTCCACAATTAGCAGGTGGCAAACCAGCCAGGCTTGTGTCCTTCACTTCAGGGTGGCAATTTTGTCCAGATTCTGGGTAGGTCCAGAGATGGCATCTGGGATACAGCACCTAGAGTCAGAAACCTTAGGAATCTACCTGGTGCTCTATTCTACTATAGCTAGCTGCTACCTAAGACACAAAGACAGTCCTTCCCAATTTTCCCTCTCCTTTCCATAAGCCAAGGAGTGTCCCTCTGTGAAAACCACTTTCCCAGGCCTATGGAGAGTATTGCCTGGTTACCACCTACGTTGATTAAAGGTTCAAGGACTCTTAAGTCAGCTTGCAATGAATGTTGCTTTGCTTGGTACTATTCCTTCAGGGAAGTGGTCCCCTTTTTAGTCAAGGGCAGTCCCAAATATGCTGTCTAAAAGGTAAGGCCTGGTATCAAGGTCTAGGGTCCACTTGGTGCTCTATCCACTGTGGCCAAGCGGATACCTAAGCTGCAAGGCAATGTCCCCTTACTCTTCCATCTGCTTTTCTCAAACAGACGAAGTCTCTCCCCATAGCCATGACAGTTGAGAATTTGCTAAGTTATATTTGAAATCAGAGTACCTTGGATTCTCACCCAAAGCCCAAGACAAGTGCTGCCTGAGTTTTACTCCTGAATTTTCTGGTCTCAAGGGCACTTTAGTCAACTGGCGTTGAGTTCTGCCAGAACTTGGCCTTTCTCTTCAAGGCAACAGGTTCCCTTCTTGTCCAGCGTGTGTCTAGAAATGCCATCTGGGATCTCGGTCCTGGAATGGGGCCTCAGGACTCTGCTTGGTGCACTGTTCAACTGTGGCTGAGCTGGTATCCAAGTTGCAAGACAAAGTCCTCTTTACTTTTCTCTTTCCTCTCCTCAAGCAAAGCACAAGGTTCTGTCCCAGAGCTGCAAGCTACATTGCCTTGGTTTGGCAGAGAAGTGGTGCAAAAACACCCTTCTCTGCCCCTGCTGGTCTCCCACTGGATCGTGTGCTTCCGAAATCCACCGGCTCTGTGCCCAGCCCAGCAACATAACTTGCCCAGGAATTGCAGTCCTTGTGGCCTAGAGTGCCTTTCATGTTTGTTTGAGACCCCAGACCAATTTAGTCCATGGTGGAGAGGCTTACCAGAACTCAG
Source organism: Rhinopithecus bieti (assembly GCF_001698545.2). Classification (NCBI taxonomy): domain Eukaryota; kingdom Metazoa; phylum Chordata; class Mammalia; order Primates; family Cercopithecidae; genus Rhinopithecus; species Rhinopithecus bieti. Next base: position 314,734 of record NW_016814129.1, read on the forward strand.
GTTCTGACAACTGGGATGGGCAATTCCCAGTGGCTAGGGCTGGTCTAAATACTCCCTCCATGGGACACTGGGACTGAGCAGTACTGAGTTCCAATACAATGTCCCACAGTAACTGAACTTTCCCTCGCTCAAGAGTTTATATTATCTTTCCATTTCAGGAGGCCACTGTTTGGGGCTAGGGGAGGGGTGGCATGAACAATTCAAGGCTTTATTTCCTATTCTCTTCAGTGCCTTTTTCAGTAATATGAAGTTAATACCAGGTACGTTGATTGTTTACCTGGCTTTCAGTTCTTATGAAGGTGCTTTTTTTTTTTTTTTTTTTGAGACAGAGTCTTGCTCAGTCGCCCAGGCTGGAGTGCAGTGGCGCTGTCTCGGCTCACTGCAAAGCTCTGCCTCCTGGGTTCTCGCCACTCTCCCGCCTCAGTCTCCCAAGTAGCTGGGACTGCATGTGCCTGCCACCACGCCCGGCTATTTTTATTTTTTATTTTTTATAGTAGAGACGGGGTTTCACCGCGTTAGCCAGAATGGTCTTGAGCTCCTGACCTCGTGATCCGCCCTCCACAGCCTCCCAAAGTGCTGGGATTACAGGAGTGAGCCACCGCGCCCAGCCTCATGAAGGTGCTTTTGAATGTGGAGAGTTGTTCAGTTTGGTGTTCTTGAGGGACAATGATCAGAGGAGGTTTCTATTCAGCCATCTCTCTCCGCCTATCTATGCTGACATTTTATGATGCTCAATAAATTGTTCAAGACTAAGAGTCATAAACTTCTTAGAGATGGTAGTGCAGGCTTTTAGTTTGTTTCTTATGTGATAACCATTGCACAACATTCTTATGATTAGGTTACCAACAAAGACAGATAACCATGTGTCTCTGATTTTGGTATACTTGTATTAAAAAGTTAAATTGAAAGATATTCTAGAGAGGAGAATCATAGAATATTTACTAGGAATCGTGCACACCCATCTACATATGCTGAGCTGTATTAGGAGATATTCCTGGTGTTCTTAAACACATTTTAATGCCCTCAATCATGACATTTAATTTCATGTATTGCATCTTTACTTTTATGTTATTTTTCCACCTTTTTTATGGCTTTCTTCTCCATGTAGCCCATTTTTAACAATTCTAAGTAGTGGAATCCTGCTGTAGAAGAAACATTTTCCATTAAATCTATGATTATTTTTGTATTTTCGTGTTTATGGCTGGAAATTCATAAGGAATACTATTTTAAAAAGTGTAGGTGGATATGTTTACTTTGTTTTGTGGTCAATGTTGCTCAAAATAATTTGTATATTAGCTGATACTTATATAAAGATTTTATAATAATGCTGTAACTTAAATAAAATTTGTTCCAAATAATGTTAAGATTTATGTAAACAAATTATCCAGTATTTTTCTATGACAACTGTTTTTTATTTCCCTTTATTTCTTCTTCTAAAAAAAAAAAAGAAAGGGATACATGTGCAGAACGTGCAGGTTTATTACATAGGTATACGTGTGCCATGGTGGTTTGCTGAACCTATTGATCTGTTCTCTAAGTTCCCTCCCATAACTCCCCACCCCACAACAGGCCCTGGTGTGTGTTGTTTCCCTGTCTGTGTGCATGTGTTCTCAATGTTCAGCTCCCACATGTGGTGCTTGCTTTTCTGTTCCTGTGTTAGTTTGCTAAGGATAGTGGCTTCCAGCTTCATCCACGTCCCTGCAAAGGACATGATCTCATTCATTTTCAAGGGCACATAGTATTCCATGGTGTATATATGCCACATTTCCTTTATGCAGTCTACCATTGGTGCGCATTTTGGCTGGTTCCATGTCTTTGCTATTGTAAATAGTGCTGCAATAAACATATGTGTGCATGTGTCTTTATAAAAGAATGATTCATATACCTTTGGGTATATACCCAGTACAGTAATAGAATTGCTGTATCAAATAGTATTTCTGCTTCTAGATCCTTGAGGAATCACCATACTGTCTTCCACAATGGTTGAACTAAATTATACTTCCACCAACAGTGTAAAAGCATTCATATTTTCCCCAGCCTTGTTGGCATCTATTTTTTCTGACTTTTTAATAATAGCCATTCTGACTGGCATGAGATGGTATCTCACTGTGGTTTTGATTGGCATTTCTTTGATGATCAGTGATGTTGAGCTTCTTTTCACCTTTGTTGGCCACAAAAATGTATTCTTTTGAGAAGTGTCTGTTCATATCCTTTGCCCACTTTTTGATGGGGTTGTTTGTTTTTTCTTGTTTTATGTTTAAGTTCCTTGTAAATTCCAAATATTAGACCTTTGTCAGATGGGTAAATTGCAAAAATTTTCTCCCATTCTGTAGGTTGCCTGTTCACACTGATGATAGTTTCACTTGCTGTGAAAAGGTCTTTAGTTTAATTAGATCTCATTTTTCAATTTTCACTTTTTTTGGAATTGCTTTTAGCATTTTTGTCATGAACTCTTTACCCCTGCCTATGTCGTGAATGGTATTGCCTAGTTTTTTTCCTAGGTTTTTTATAGTTTCAGGTTTTACAATTAAGTCTTTAATCTATCTTGAGTTAATTTTTGTGTGAGATGTAAGGAAGGGGTCCAGTTTCAGTTTTCTGCATATGGCTAGCCAGTTTTCCCAGCACAATTTACTGAATAGGAGATCCTTTCCCCATTGCTTCTTTTTGTCAGGTTTGTTAATGATCATATGGTTGTAGATGTGTGGTGTTATTTCTGAGGTCTCCGTTCTGCTCTATTGGACCATATATCTGTTTTAGTACCAGTACCATGTTATTTTGGTTACTGTAACTTTGTAGCGTAGTTTGAATTAAGGTAGCTTGATGCCTCCAGCTTTGTTCTTTTTGCTTAGGTTTGTCTTGGCTATTCAGAGTCTTCCTAGATTCCATGAAACTTAAAATAGATTTTCTAATTCTGTGAAAAATGTCAATGGAATTTGATGGAAATAGCATTGAATCTATAAATTACTTGGGACAGTGTGGCCATTTTCACGATATTGATTCTTCCTATCCATGAGGATGTAATGTTTTACCATTTGTTTGTGTTCTCTCTTATTTCCTTGAGCAGTGGTTTGTAGTTCTCCTTGAAGAGGCCCCTCACAACCCTTGTTAGCTGTATTCCTGGGTATTTTATTCTCATTGTAGTGATTGTGAATAGGAGTTCATTCATGATTTGGCTCTCTGCTTGTCTATTGTTGGTGTAAAGGAATGCATATGATTTTTGTGTATTGATTTTTTATCCTGACACTGTTGAAATTGCTTATTGGTTCAAGAAGTTCTTGGGCTGAGATGATGGAGTTTTCTAAATATAAAATCATATCTTCTGCAAACAGAGACAACTTGCCTTCCTATCTTTCTATTTGAATACTATTTATTTCTTTCTTTTGACTGATTGTTCTTGCGAGAACTTCCAAAACCATGTTGAATAGGAGTGGTGAGAGAGGTCATCCTTGTCTTGTACCAGTTTTCAGAGGGAATGCTGCCAGATTTTGCCTATTCAATATGATAGCGGCTGTGGGTTTGTCATAAATAGCTATTATTTTGAGATATGTTCCATCAATACCTAGTTTATTAAGAGTTTTTAACATAAAGGGATATTAAACTTTATCAGATATGTTTTCTCCATTTCTTGAGATAATCATGTGGTTTTTGTCTTTGTTTTTTTTAATGTGATGGATTATGTTTATTGATTTGCAAGTGTTGAACCAGCCTTGCATCCCTGGGATGAAGCTGACTTGATCATGGTGGATAAGTTTTTTGATGTGGTGCTGGATTTGGTTTGCCAGTATGTTACTGAGAATGTGTGCATCAGTGTTCATCACAGATATTGGTCTAAAGTTTTTGTTGTTGTTGTTGTGTCTCTTCCTGGTTTTGGTATCAGGATGATGCTGGCTTCATAAAATGGGTTAGGGAAGAGTCTCTCCTTTTCAATTGTTTTAAATAGCTTCAGAAGGAATGCTACCACCTCCTCTTTGCATTTCTGGTAGAATTCACCTGTAAATTCATCTGGTCCTGGGCTTTTCATTGGTAAACTATTCATTACTGCATCAATTTCACAGCTTGTTATTGATTTATTCAAGGGTTTGACTTCTTCCTGGTTTAGTCTTGATAGGGTGCATGCATCCAGGAATTTATCCATTTCTTCTAGATTTTCTAGTTTATTTGCATAGAGGTATTTATAATATTCTCTGATGGTAGTTTGCATTTCTGTGGGATCTGTGGTGATATCTCCTTTTCCATTTTTTATTGTGTCATTTGATTTTTCTCTTTCTTCTTCTCTATTAGTCTAGCTAGTAATCTATCTATTTTGTTAAAATTTTTTTAAAAAAACTTCTGGATATGTTAATTTTTTGGAGTGTTTTTCATGTCTCTACCTCTTTCTATTCTTTTCTGATCTTACTTATTTCTTATCTGCTAACTTTTGGATTGGTTTGCACTTTCCACTCTAGCTCTTTTTATTGTCGTGTTAGTGTGTCAATTTGAGATTTTTTCCAGCTTTCTGATGTGGGCATTTAGTGCTATAAATTTCCCTCTTAACACTGCTTTATCTGTGTCCCAGAGATTCTGGTATGTTGTCTCCTTGTTCCTATTGGTTTCAAATAACTTCTTGATTTCTGCCTTAGTTTCATTATTTACCTATGAGTCATTCAGAATTAGGTTGTTCAATTTCCATGAAATTGTGTGGTTTTGAGTGAGTTTTGTAACCCTGAGTTCTAATTTGATTGCACTGTATTCTGGGAGGTTGTTTGTTATTATTTCAGTTCCTTTGCATTTGCTGAGGAGTGTTTTACTTCCAATTATGTGGTCAATTTTAGAGTAAGTGCCATGTGGTCCTGAGAAGAATGTATACTCTGTTGATTTGACATAGAGAGTTCTGTAGAAGCCTACCAAGTCCACTTAATCCAGAGCTGAGTTCAAGTACTGAATATCCTTGTTAATTTTCTATCTCGCTGATCTGTCTAATACTGACAGTGGGGTATTAAATCCTCTCACAACTATTGTGTAGTAGTCTAAGTCCCTCTGTAGATCTCTAATAACTTGTTTTGTGAATCTGAGTGCTCCTCTATTGGGTTTATATATGTTCAGAATAGTTAGCTCCTCTTGTTGAATTGTTACCATTACAATTATATTATGCCCTTCTTTGTCTTTTTTGATCATTGTTGGTTTAAAGTCTGTTTTGTTAGAGACTACAATTGCAACCCCTCCTCATTTTTTGCTTACCATTTGCTTTTCCTCCATTTTTTTTATTTTAGTCTGTGTGTGTATTTGCATGTAAGATGGGTCTCCTGAATGCAGCATACCAATGGATCTTGACTCTTTATCCAATTTGCCAGTCTGTGTCTTTTAATTGGGGCATTTAGCCCATTTACATTTAAGGTTAATATTATTATGTGTGAATTTGATTCTGTCGTCATGATGTTATTTCATTTTGCACCCTAGCTAATGCAGTTTTTTGTAGTGTCATTGGTCTTTATATTTTGGTGTGTTATTGCAGTGGCTAGTACCGGTTTTCCTTTCCCTATTTAGTTATTCTTTCAGGAGCTCTTGCAGGGCAGGCCTGGTGGTCACAAAGTTCTTCAGCATTTACTTATCTGGAAAGGACTTTATTTCTCCTTCACTTGTGAAGCTTAGTTTGCCTGGAAATGAAATTCTGAGTCAAAAATTCTTTTCTTTAAAAATATTGAATATTGTTCCCAATCTCTTCTGACTTATAATTTCTGCTAAGAGGTCCACTGTTAGTCTTACAGGCTTCCCTTTATAGGTCACCTGGCCTTTTCCTCTGTCTGCCCTTAACAGTCTTTCCTTCATTTCAACCTTGGAGAATCTGATGATTATGTGTCTTGGGGTTGATCTTCTCATGGAATATCTTAATGATGTTCTCTGTATTTCCTGAATTTGCATGTTGACCTGTCTTGCTAGGTTGGGGAAGTTTTCCTGGATAATATTCTGACCTGTGTTTTCCAACTTGTTTCTGTTGTCCCTGTCTCCTTTTGGTATTCCAATCAATCATAGGTTTGGTCCTTTTAATGAAGTCTCATGTTTCCTGGAGGCTTTGTTCATTCCTTTTTATTCTTTTTTCTCTATTCGTGTCTGCAAGTCTTATTTCAGTAAGGTGGTCTTCAAACTCTGATGTGCTTTCTTCCACTTGGTTGATTTGGCTATTGATGCTTGCATATGCTTCATGAAGTTCTTGTGCTGTGGTTTTCTGCTCCATCCAGTCATTTAGGTTTCTCTCTTCATTGGTTACTCTAGTTAGGAATTACTCTAACATTTTATAAAGGCTCTTAGCTTCTTTGCATTGGGTTGATGTGTGCTCCTTTAGCTCAGCAGAGTTTTCTATTACCCATCTTCTGAAGCCTACTTTTGTCAAGTTGTGCATCTGATCCTCTGTCCAGTTCTGCATCCTTGCTGGACAGACATTGTAATCATTTGGAGGAGAAGAGACACTCTGGTCTTTTGGGTTTTCAGCAATATTTTGGTTGATTCTTTGTCATCTTCGTGGGTTTGTCTGGTTTTCGTCTTTGAGGCTGCTGACTCTTGGATGGGGCTTTTGTGGGAGCCTTTATTGTTGTTGTTGTGTTGTTGTTGATGCTGTTGTTGTTACTTTCTGCTTGTTTGTTTTTCTTTCAATAATCAGATTCCTCTTCTGTAGGGCTGCTACAGTTTTCTGGGGGTTCACTTCAAGTCCTATTCTCTGATTTGCTCTTGTGCCTGAAGGTGTCACTCAAGGATGCTGCAGAGCAGCAAAAATGAGTTCCTCCTCCTTCTTATGAGACCTCTGACCTCAAGGGTCACCAACTCGATGCCAGTAGGATCACTCCTGTATAGGGCATCTGACAATCCCTATTGGAGGGTCTCACCCAGTTGGGTGGCACAGGGAGCATGACTCATTTAATGAAGTACTTTGTGCCTTGCTGGAGAAGGTGTGATTCACTGCGAGGAAACCCACTCATCTGGGCTGCCCAGATTCCTCAGAACTACCAGGAGGAGAGGCTAAGTCTGCTGGTCCACAGAGACTATGGTCACCCCTCCCCCTAGGGGCTCAGACCCAGAGAGATCTGAATTCTGTCCCTGAACCTCTGGAGCTATTGGAGATCCTGCAGGAGGAAGCCCTAAGTACTGAGGAAGGTTGGGTCAAGGTTAGACCTGAAGAGGCATTCTGGCTGCAGACTGCCACAGTGGGTGTGTTGGGCTGCGAGAACAAGTCTTGGGACCAAGCCATCCAGGCTCCCTGACTCCAGCAGGTGAAAAGCACAGCCTGGAACTATACAAAATGGGTATTGCGCTTCCCCCTACCTGGGGAGCATACAAAATTGTACTGCCCTTCCCCCTACCCCTTAGCATGTTAGGCTGTTTGGAGTCCCGGTGTTGGCTGCAGCCCTTCCTACAAGGAGCTCAAATGGCTTAGACAGCAGGCAGCTGCAGCAGGTGCTGGTTGCTCCTCCCCCCAGGAGTTTGGTAGGCTTAAGCAGATTCCAGCTGAAAGGCTGTAAGAATCTGCATGTTCCGGGCTTGGGACTCTAGGCCCTGGTGGCATGGTTTCATGAGTGGGATCTTCTCATCCGTGGGTTGCACAGTTTCCCCAGTTGGGTAGCACACTCACTCACCACCTCCCTTGGCTGAAGGGTAGGGGTTCTCCTTCCCCATGTTGTTCTCAGGTGGGTCACACCCCACTGCTCTTCCTTCTCTCTGTGGGTCATGCCAGCTTTCACGTCAGTTTTGATGAGAGAACCTGGATACCTTGGTTGCTGGTGAAAGATTCACATGCTTATTATGGTTTTTTGTGGAAGGAAACCTCCGAGTGCCGCTGCTTCTAGTCAGACATCTTCTATGACAACTATTATACGTAACATTTACTGGGCTTCTGGAATGTACTGGCGAATTGAAATAATGTAATTATATAAAACGTGTGGTAGAGATATTCAGAGTGTGGAATTTAAAATGTAAAGATACTCAAGTTGTGATATATGAGGCAGCCAAAGTTTGATATATTAAGTATTGTGACCTGTTTTTACTTAGGAAATATTTGTAACATCCTATGCTCACTTCTCTCCCATATAGCAGCACTCCCCAGAAGAAAAAGAGTAAGATGGTTGGCCTTAACAGTTTGTAAGCTAAGGTCTAGGCATATATAAGAAAAAAATATTGAATCAATAAGTTGTGACAGAGTTCGTTTTCTTTACCTTTGAATAATAGCTCAAATTACTTTGACTGAGAGAAAGGAAAATATAATATAACAAGATCAATAGAGAACTCACAATTGTACATATATCTGAATAAAGGGCTAGTGAATTGCAGGGCCCTCTGGAGTGAGGTTAAAGGGCCCGCAACTCCACATTAAGGAGGTCAGATTAATATCATTAAAAAAGACAAGTCATTGGAAAATATTGAATATGGTAGCAGCAGTTTTAAATTTGCATTTTATAATAATGAATATTACTGAAGCATGAAAAATAGAGGAGAACTTGGTTAGACTAGGGATAGTTAGAAGTCTTTCATAAAATTATCAGGAGAAATGGAAGCTTAATAATAAAAAATAAGGAAAGAAAAAAATAAAATGCAGAGTGATTTTTTCCAGATTACTTGAGAGGGCTTCATAAAAATAATAATAACTAATATTTATACTGTAGTTTCAATATACCAATCAATGTGCTAAGCAATGGAGGACAGTACATGTTTAACAGCCAGCTCTCCGGGGACACACAGTGTATGTGGAGTAGAATACCTGCTTTATAGTTTGTCAAATTTTGTAGTGGAAATACACTCAGTGTGGTCAATTTAAACCTACTAATGAATTTCCACTCAATGAAAGTTGAGCAGCGATGTGAACAACGGTATTTCACAAGGTAGTATGAGGTGGCTCTAGTATACCACTAGAAGCCTTTTTAGGAGTGTTACTTTCATATCATCAAAAATGTGACTTTCTAAGCTAGGGTTTCTTAACCTTGATGCTAGGCCTTTTTGGCAGCTTATTAGTGGATGATTGACAAAAATTGTATATATTTAAGGTGTACAACTTTGTGTTTTGATATATGTGTAGAGAAGATAACGATCACCACACCTAAGCCAATTAACATATCCATCAGCTCATATCATTGTTTTGTTATTGTTCAATGTGCTCAATCTCCTCTAATCTCAGAAACTAAGTGGGCTTTTTTTATGCTTGAATGAGACATCATTTATGCTTTGAACCAGATAATTATATGTGGGGCTCTTATATAAGTGGTAGAATGTTTATCAGCAGAATCTCTAACCTCTACCCATTATTTGGCAGTAGCATCCCCTATCTCAAACCCCCAACCATTATGATAAACAAAATATCTCCAGTCATGGCCAAATATTTTCTGGGGAACAAGATTAATCCCATTTGATGGCTACTACTTAAAGATATACCCTATAATTTCCCCCTTTTCTCTTTTTTCTCTTCTTCCTCTCCATTTTATTCATCTTTTATTTTGTTTTCATTTTGCAAATAAAGAAACCAAAGTTTGGGAAAGCTACACAGTTACTAATTTGATATATAAACACAGATAGTCTACCTCCAGAGTAAGTAGATAAAGAGGTATGTATATGAATATAGATTAGATAGCAATATACATATATAGACATTGTCATATTATTATCGCAAAGAATATTATTATTGTGTAGAAATTGAAGTTTTGAAAAGCTACACAGTTACTAATTTGATATGTAAACACAGATAGACTACTTCCAGAGTAAGTAGATAGATACAAGGGATATATATATATATATATGAATATGGATTAAACATCAACATAGATTTACAAACATTAATTTTCCATATTATTATTATTGAGTGACAACTTGTCGTGAATCAAATGACTCTTATCTTGATGCTCATTTTACGTAGACAGTGACTTTTACTCCTTCTCTACAAATTTGAAGAATTCTATATGTAGAATTTAACCAGCAGGACCTGGCTAAAATTACATCACTAATGTTGTAAGAAAATTACAGTTGCATTATTTAAAAAAATCTGTTACTACAAAAAGGTTACTCATCTAAAAGTTAATACTGTTAGCTTTTCAGAAGAACAGAAATAAGTAGAAGGAGAAAGGTAATAGAAGAAAAGAGATTAAAAAAAACATTTGGGAAACGTTTATTTCAATATTATAATTTTTCAAAATTTTCAAATACATTCGATGTATATTTAGAAGTTAGCAAAAACATCATCATAATTCTTAAGAAACATGAGCTTGAGCATGGGAATCAACTCACCAAATTATTCTACAACATGAGCCATAAGGTTTGTCTGCCAAAAAACAGATAAAAGTCTAAAAGAATTTTACTAGAAATAACTTTGTTTTATATGCTCCTTTTTATTAAATAAATCTATTGTACATTGNCAAAATTTTCAAATACATTCGATGTATATTTAGAAGTTAGCAAAACATCATCATAATTCTTAAGAAACATGAGCTTGAGCATGGGAATCAACTCACCAAATTATTCTACAACATGAGCCATAAGGTTTGTCTGCCAAAAAACAGATAAAAGTCTAAAAGAATTTTACTAGAAATAACTTTGTTTTATATGCTCCTTTTATTAAATAAATCTATTGTACATTGGTTGATAAGCATGATTAAACATAATGTTCTCTGATTTCCACAATGAAGTTAGAGAGATGGTTGACTGAAAACAAAAATACCGAGTTCATCTGTAAACCATATTGTAAGGAGAACAATGAGGAACTTAAACAAATTTATAAGCAGAAAAGAAACTATCCCATTAAAAAGTGGGCAAAGGATATGAACATTCTCTTTTTTTCCAAAGGAGACATACACATGGCCTGCAAACAAATTAAAAATGCTCAAAATCACTAATCATTAGAGAAATCAAATCAAAACCACAATGAAATACCATCTCATACGAGTCAGAATGGCTTTTATTAAAAAGTCATAAAATAACAGTTGCTGGTAAAGTTGCAGGGACAAGGGAATGCTCATACACTGCTGGTGAATGTAAATTAGTTCAGTCACTGTGGAAGGCAGTTTGGCAATTTTTCAGATAACTCAAAGCAGAATTACCATTCGACCCAGCAGTGCCCGTATGGAGTATATACGCAGATGAATATAAATCATTCTACCATAAAGGCACATGGACCTGTATGTTGATCACAGCATTATCCACAATAGCAAAGACATTGAGTCAACCTAAATACCCATGTATGGTAGACCAGATAAAGAAAATGTGATGCATATACACTATGGAATGCTATGCTTTCATAAAAGAAGTATATTGTGTTCTTTGCAGTAATGTGGATGGAGCTGGAGACCATTATTCTAAGTGAATGAACACAGGAACAGAAAAACAAATATCACAGGTTCTTAGTTATAAGTGGGAGCTAAACACTGGTTACAGATGGACACAAAAAAAAGGGAACAGCACACACTGGGGCTAATTGAGGGTGCAAGAAGGGAGGAAGGTAAAAGTCGAAAAACTGCCTGTGAGGTACTATGAGTATTACCTAGGTGATGAAATAATCTGTATGCTAAACCCCTACAACACACAGTTTACTTATATCATAAAACTGCACATGTTTCCCCGAACCAAAAATAGAAGTTAAAAATGAGTAAATCAAATTTTAATGCTTGATTGTGCGTACTACAAAAGTATTCTTCAAAGTGGTTAGTGTGTGCTACGTTAGTAATGTGTATGAGTACTTATTTTATTGTGGCCTAATTTGTTGCTTGACATTCCTAGGATTGTTTGTAAACTGCAAGTCAGTAATTCTCTTTCTCCCCCTCTCATTTTAAGGTTTGATATAAAGTATAATTCATTATTTCATTATGTATTTTCACTACCTCCCCCATTCCTTCCCAATATAAAATATGCACTTATTAATAACTATGTCTCTATAACTTCGAACTAATTAAATGAAGTATAAATTGCAAATGCCAAGCACTCATCAAGACAGTTGTGGATTAGAACAAAGGACCAAAACTGTACAAACAAGGGAAACAATATAGATTTCCCCCCTTTAGAACCAAAATGAGCAGGACACTTTAAATTAAAGAAAGAAAGGAAAAGACAGGAAGTAAGGAAAGAAGGAAGAAAGAAATAAAGGAACAAAGGTGAGACAAAGCCAGCAAGCAGGGACATTTGGAATCAAATCAGTGTTGAAGCTGGTTCACCCTGGGGCTAGGAAACTGGAGAGGGATGATAATTGACTGTGGCTACAAAAGAACAGCAAAATCCTTTTGATGGAAGAATTCTCTGTCTTAACTGTGGTACTGATCTCATAAATCTATACATGTAGTAAAATTACACAGAAATTCCATAAACACACTCAGATGTGCATGTAAAATGTGAAATCTCAATAAGTCTATTAGGACTCACTTAAGGTCAATTTCCTGATTGTGGTACTATAGTCTAGTTACCTAAGACGTTGTCATTCTGGGGACCTAGGAGAAGAGTATACCAGATTTGGGGTCTCTGTGTACTATTTTTTACTGCATGTGAAACTATAAGTATTTCAAAGCAGAGAATTTTAAAAAAAAATGGGCCCCAATTGTTTTATAAAACATAGGGCCCGTCGCAGTGGCTCAAGCCTGTAATCCTAGCACTTTGGGAGGCCGAGACGGGCGGATCACAAGGTCAGGAGATCGAGACCATCCTGGCTAACATGGTGAAACCCCATCTCTACTAAAAAATACAAAAAACTAGCCGGGCGAGGTGGCGGGTGCCTGTAGTCCCAGCTACTCGGGAGGCTGAGTCAGGAGAATGGCGTGAATCCGGGAGGCGAGTTTGCAGTGAGCTGAGATTGCCACTGCACTCCAGCCTGGGCAACAGAGTGAGACTCCGTCTCAAAAAAAAAAAAAAAAAAAAACATAGAAAGGGGTTTGAAGTCTATTTTTCTAAGCTCTATCAATGGGGTCCCTGATTTCAAGTCTCCATGGGTAAATATTAGTAAAGTTGTAATAAAAAACAAATGTTATCTTTCATAACAGTGAATTAGTGTATATTCTTTATTTTGAAGCCAATATAATAAAATAGCTATTATAGCGTACAATTTTATAATTACAAACTTTTCAAGTGAGGGTCTAACTAAGTAATTTTCCCCCACTATGCTAAAATAGTTAAAAATATAATGAGCGCGGTACACCTGGTCCAGACTAGAAACAGTCTTTAAATTTAACTCAAATAAACAATTTGTAGAATTTGCAATATACATTGCTCTATTAGTTTCCATTAATAAAAGCTCTTAGTAATCATGTAAATTTTGACATGAGATAATTCTGTTTTCTTCTTGTTAAAACTGAAGACTCATAGAGCAATTTTAGAAAAAAAAATGAATAAATGAATAAACAGTTTATAGGGAAGAAAGAGTGATGACAAGAATTTAGAAAGGGGGAAGCCTTCTTTATTTTGGAGATTTCACAACTTTCAACTGCTCAGAAAATTTCTTACACAGGAGAGGAAGAGATAATAAGTCTTACAGCTGTCAGAAACCTCTAAGGAGACATTCACGAGAAGAATTCTGTACTCTTAAATCAAACAGAGAAAATTCAAGAGTTGCGTTAAGGAAATAATTTTATAAGCACCAAGAGAAGCAATCCCCCATAGAAGCCTAATACTCCCCCAAAGAACAAAAGAGAATCACTAGATAGTGCCTATAGCCTGGCTTCCTTGCCCTATTATCCTGCATGTGAAGGATGAAGAAAGTTCTCATTTTATATCCCTCAACTTGTTTGTTCGTAGTAGAATTCTTGTTCAGCAAAAATCATTTTTTTCTTATAGTTCAGAAAAGTCAATCTCAGTTTTAGAATGCATATAAATAAAAATTTATTTCCATGTTTATCGAAACTCCATACTTAATAACTGAATATTTAGTAGAAAGAAAAAACAAAGATAATTTTAAGAGATTGAAGCAAAGGTTGCTATGGGAGAGCTGAGTATACAAACATATCCTATATTGAGAGTTCCAGGAAAAATGTCCTTTAGGTGGTAATGTTCAGCTAACAAAGTGCATTATTTGAGCCCATACATGGAAAAAATATGTATATTGAACCCATAAAGGAAAAGGGAAAAATTATAGTTTTATTAAGTATTTCTTTATTTAATTTTCTAGAATGTTGCCGGATGTTTCAAAGTTCAAGCTGTAAAGACATTAGCTTTGAAAATAAGTGGCAGGAGTTTGCTTTGCTTCAAAATACAGCAAAAAACAAAAACAATAACCAAACTGAAACAAACAAACAAAAAAAAACAAAAGTACATTTTTTATAGCACCAAAATATATTTGGATTTCTCCTATGTAATATGAACTGGTGAAGGCAACTTCTTAACATCACCAGATCGATCAACCAGAGTTTTATTTTTTATTTTTTTCTCTCTCTCTAGGGTAAATACATTTGATCTCCGAAACATTTTTCTTGGCTTTTGTTCTCCCAGACTGCTGGTTTTAATTCTTCGTCTATGGCTGTTCCTTTTTAGCCACCTGTTCATTGCCTTCTCTTCTCATAAAACTGATTTACTTAGTATCATTACCTTGTCATTTACTCAAACATCCTTCTTTGGTACCATATTTGCTAGCATCACCATACATTTAGTATTCAGTAATCTATGTATCTGACACAGATATGATAACCAGTTTTCATCTCTGCTCACTGTATCATATGCCAAACATCTTCACAAGTGTCTCAAATTAAAAATTCCTAAACCTACTTTCCATTCTGCATTCTCTGTTCTAATGAAGGATGCCACCATTCCCAGCTACCAACTCAGAGTGCCACACATGACACCTTCCTCTCTCTTATTCACACTTTCAATTTGTCACCAAATCTTCTTGTCTTCCCCAGCCTGCCATTCTCTAAATTATCTTTTTGCTTTTCATTCTAAATGTCAAGGCATTGTCCAGATTATCATAACTTAACCTAGCTTTCTATAAGACCCTCCTTTATCAATCTCACTAAATTCGCATTTATCTCATTTGAAATAATTTTCTGTCATGAATCTAAAGTAATCATAATATGTGTACTGGATCACATAATTCTCAAGTCCCTCAAAGAGGTTCACATTGAATTAAGGGTTAAGTATCACCCTATTAAAGACACTTTCAGGATCCTATATTCATGCGCATGTCTTCAGCCTATCTATTTTCACTTCCTCTTTTGACTTCACCCTCCAAATAAAATGGCTTATATCCAATCTAGGGATATTTATACATTTTTTTTTTCTGAAGGTTAAATACTTGCTACTTATTCATCATATTTTACGTGGGAAATTCTAGTATATTTCATGTTTTAGCTTAAACATTTGCTCACCAAATACCTGAATTCTGACACTGAGCATAATGTTTATTCTTGTTTTTGTATAGTGGTTAAAAATAATCAAATAAATAATATATCTTCTAGAGTTAACAGAAAGAAAACATAAAACAGTCATTAGAGCCAGGCGCAGTGGCTCACGCCTGTAATCCCAGCACTTTGGGAGGCCGAGGCGGGTGGATCATGAGGTCAGGAAATCGGGACCATCCGGGCTAACATGGTGAAACCCTGTCTCTACTAAAAATACAAAAAATTAGCTGTATGTGGTGGTGGGCACCTGTAGTCCCAGCTACTCGGGGAGGCTGAGGCAGGAGAATGGTGTGAACCCAGGAGGCAGAGCTTGCAGTGAGCCGAGATCATGCCACTGCACTCCAACCTGGGCGACAGAGCAAGACTCCATCTCAAAAAAAA
>NW_016814129.1:334723-344010 GCF_001698545.2 Rhinopithecus bieti
AGTCGGAGCTTGCAGTGAGCCGAGATCATGCCACTGCACTCCAACCTGGGCGACAGAGCAAGACTCCACTCAAAAAAAAAAAAAAAAAAAAAAAAAAAAAAAAAAAAAAAAAAAAAAAAGAATCATTACATAAGGAAATGTACAGAAATGGATAAGAAATTTAACAATGGATTCCATTGAGAAACCAAACCAACTATAGAAAAAATGTAAAGAGGATAAATCTGCCTTACATACACTCAGATTTCTTTCATTCTCCCTTTCTAGTCTCATGAGAAAAAACAAATTATAAAACATATTTTTCAGAAATGTACTAATATTACATGTGAATTATGTCATTTATTGCTAAATTTTAACCCCTTATGTGTGCTAGCCCATCACAAAGCATTTACATCATTTGTTTTTTTCCACCATGAAAACAAAGACAGTGAGCTGTAGTCCTCAGTGTTTACTTAGCATCTAGTTCAAATGTCATGCAGTAGAGAATAACATGAATAGTCAAAAACATGTAGTTTCACTTTTGCTAAACTCTTGAGATGAAGTATTATATGGTGATTATAAAAACAGATGCCAAAGCTAGATTGAATCTGTTCAAATATTGGTACTGCTGTCTCCAAACAGTGTGATCTTAAATCAGCTACTTAATATCATCTGTAAAAGAGAAATAATACTAGCACATATAACATTGAGTTTGATGCTATTTAAAAGTTATAGATGTGAATTTTGTAAAACAGTGACTAGCACAAAGTAAACATCACATAAGTGACTATTATTATAATAAATTATTTTTGCACCTTGTCATTTGTTACAAGATTTGTGTGAAGGAACAAAAGTACAAAGCCGACTCAAAAGTAACATATTCTAATATCTTACTCAGTCTAATCTAGTCAACTATCCAATATATATCAAATAAAACACTGGATTGGCATTCATGAAAATTTCAGAAACAAACTGTCAGCAGATGTGAGGATTCATACAAATTAATGTGCAAATTATACCAGCAGTTTTCTACATTAAGAGCTAAGCCATAAAAACAATGAATGAGTCTCTCAGTAGGATTTAGGACATCAGGGATGCAGATAAATTTTTTTTCTCTTTTTTTTTTTTTTTTTTTTTGTTAAGTAAAGAAGTATCCTGAAGTTTTTGCAGCTCAGGAACTTACCTAGTAGCAACAAAATGCTGATGTAGTTGTACATTTGTGGGACACTTTTGTCTCAGAATCTTACCTGATTTCAAAGAACCGACACCAAGCTGCCAAATACCTCTCCTGAGCTTTGTGTCAGAAGAAGGAAAACAGCACATGCCTATACAGCCACTATCATTTATTTCTTAGTAAAGGCTTAGTGTCTGACTCATATAAGGAACTGAATAAGCAATGGTTAAATAAATGCTTTATTGAGATTTACACAAGAAAATATTTTATCTTAGAACCTATTCAATGATAACAGTTTGATATCACAAATAACTTAAGTGCATGCCCCACATCAACCTAACTGAAGTACATTTAATTATTTAGGCACTGTTACTAAATAGGGAAGAAGAAGTATAATATGAAAATTAGTTGGGGGCCTCTGGAATCTGACTTATGTTAAAATGTGGCTTCATCACTCACCAGCCATATAAATGACTTGTTTCCATTTCAGTAACATAGAATAATCTTCATGTTATCACAGATATAATCCATATTATATATATATATATACACACATTTATTTACATATATAAAAGAAGAATTACATGAAATAAAACAAGCTACTACCTCCTGTATTCTTTTTACTCAACTAGGTCTACTCAAGATTATAGAGGAATTTTAGGGCATGACCAGTTCTGCCATCAAGAAGCTTAAGATTTTGTTGTTAGGATAGAATTCAGCAAGCCACTTAATCAGTTTGTATGTCAGAAATGGTTAGTACCTAGTGGATTTCCTGCACTGGATTAAATGTACAGGTTATGGGGAAAGCACAATACAGAGAAATGATGTATTTGTTCTTCCTTCAAAAAGATTTCAAGTCTTAAATGTGGCATGTCCAGAATTCATAAGTGCAAAATAAAAGATCCAGACTTTTTTTTGTCAAAATGTCTTTCCAACTTAATATTCTATATACTACATGCCATACAATAACAAACAACTCAAGAATGTAGGTTAGAGACAAGCTATTCAATACAAGCATCAGCAAGTGTCAGATTTTAAGGCAAGTTGTTAGGAGGAAGATGTTGAGGAATTAGTAGGATTTGGATGGAACAAAATAGAACTAATTCCAGAGTATGGCAGACAATATGATTGTGGACATGGAATCAAGAATTAAAAAGTGCAAGTAGGCTAAAGTATCAGCGAAGAGGTTTTTTTCCCAACATTTGATTGTGCATAGATAAAATTCCAGGGCAGAATTTGAGAACTAAGATGGAGATAAAAGAAAGACTGTAAGATATATATTTCAGAAGTCAAATAGATATGATGCCCAAACGAAAGTAATGAGTAAATATAACTTTATTTTTTCACACTGAAATTATTGGAAGAATGAGGAAATAACCAACTGAAATAGAAAAAGAGGAGACTAGTGTTTTTTGAGGAAAGCAATACTTTTTGTTTGTGACACACTGAGTTATAAGTGATGGTGAGTTACTCACCAAGTAGAAAGCTAAATGATGCAAATGATAAATTAACTGGAATGGTAGAGATTTAGATTATGAAAGAATCTGTAAAAATAAAAGCTTACATTGTAAGAATAGGTAACCCATGAAGGGAGAAGACAACATTCCAAGAGCTAAGATGTGGAGAATAAGCACTGTTAGGATTCAAGAGAAGTCACGTGGATCAGGGAAATATGAAGCTAAATTACCTATGAAATGTTATCTATATAAGAGCTAATGAAATGTTAATGTGAAGTACCTTTGAAGTGTCACATTTTTTAGGCAAACACATTCTTTTAACATTGAAGAACAAAAATTACATAAGAAATAAAATGAAAGAAAGAACAGAAGAAAAAAGGGAAGGAAGAAAAGGAAGGATAGAAGGAAAAAAGGAGGGAAGGTCATTTTATCAAAAGTAGGTGTTGACATTTTAATTAGCAGACACTCCTTACTCTTCTAACTCAAGCCCTGCATACCACATAATACATGTAAATTAAATGTGAGCGGCTTGTGATGGTGAGATTGAATATTCAATATCATGCTAGGCAAAAAAAACCTTATCTGGTCAACTCTAATGTATTGCCTGATCTTGTCATAATTAATTTGAGTATTTTGAAGCCATATATCACATCAGAAAACTCATAACATAGAGATAGCTTTTACTTTGGGTTTCTGAAATGTGAGCAATCATTACCATTACGTACATGTAAAATGTCTGTACGTTAACAATTTCTGCTCTTTCATATGAAGATTTTCTTCACATATAGATTTTTGCTAATTCTTGTTTGTGTTTGCTTGTTTCTGGGTTTCTTTGCTTAACCATGCTTTTGCTTTACTTATTAGTTTTATTAATATTAGTATTACTAGTCTCATTAATTTTATTAGTTTCCAGGAAATATGCAGTTCATTAAAAAGTATTTCATTACTGTATGTGCACTTTTGCAGAAATAAAAACATTCACCATCAAATATGGCAGTCAGCATCTTATATTTTCCTTAACATTTCAAATTATTTGATTATTTACTTTGTGGCAAATACTATTGTAAGTGTTTTATATGCACTAACTTACCTTTTGCATAAGGCAGTCTTATGAGGTACGTATGATCATTCTACCAATGCTTAAAGATGAGAAAAATGAGTCATGGAGCAGTTAAGTAATCTACCTTGGCCATACCTGTATGAAAATCCAGATGCTTTCTCAAGACTGAGATTTAAAACATAAGAGGATATTTTGGGTATTACTGACCTGAAATCATTAGAAAACCTAAAATGTTGGCTATTCTATGATTCTGTTAGTTTTCTTCTCCCATTCTCATCTTCACTTCATAAAATTTGCCGTCATTTCACATTTTTCCTTCAAGATTATTTATTCATAACTTGTTTATTTCTAATTATATTCTAGACATTCTGATTATTTTCAGATATTTAATACAAAGTAAAATAAAGTAACTAATATTTTGGTTGTATGGTTCAAACATTTGATTTTCTGCTAGTGTGAAATAATAAAAGAAGAATGTTTAACACAAAACATTCTTTTTTCCCAAGAAACATTATTATAAAATTAGTAGAATTTATAGTTACTGAATACTGGTTTTGCATGCATTTTTCAAGAACTGATGCATTAGAAATTATAATTTGATAAAATCAAATGCCTGATTAGCTTTCTAATATTAATTTTGTCTTACGAATCATTGTTAAATGTAACTCTGGTCTAAACTAAGTCTAAAGCAGAATTCACTTTGAAGTATTTCTCTGCAATTGTAGCTTTAAAGGAACTATATTGTGCCTTCTCTGAGCTTGAGTTTCCAATTGCTTTAGAATTTGGTAATAAAAGACTTTTACAAGTACTTACACCATCCCCTGTTCCCTATTAGGAGAAGTCTTTAATTTTCTGTGTAAATATCTGGAAGAATTTAAGTGCCTTATTAGGACATTATTTTCTCTTTGGGAATTTTCTGTTCAAACTACCTCTTTTCTATTGGTTAAGTAGCTTTTATACAAAGAAAATAATTCTGTGGCCCTTGTGGTCAGAAGAAATAAAGATTATAAGATCCCTTTTATCCTCTGCCTGGATTTTCTTCCCTAGTGAAAGGATTCATCAGCAATTTTCTTATTCTTTATTTCTCTTCACTGCTTGAGCCACTGGCAAGCAATGATATTCATTGTGCGAACCCTGTGTTTTGGGCATCTTGCCTCTTATCTCATTAATAGAGCAGTTAGAAAGAATGCTACTCTCTTAGAGGCGTATTTTCTTAAAAGAAAAACAAACTAACTATATTAAAAAAAAAAAAAGGCCAGGAGTGGTGACTCACCTCTATAATCCTAGCACTTTGGGAAGCTGAGCTGGGCAGATCACTTGAGGCCAGGGATTTGAGAATGGCCTGGGCAACATGGTGAAACCTCATCTCTACAAAAAATAAAAAACACAAAAATTAGCCAGTCACAGTGGAGATGCATGCCTGTAGTCCCAGCTACTCAAGAGGCTGAGGTGGGAGAATGACTTGAACTCGAGAGGTAGAGGTTGCTGCAGCCCAGATTGTGCCACTGCATGCAGCCTAGGAGACAGAGCAAGACTCTATCAAAAAGCAAAACAAAACAGACAAACAAACAAAAATGAAACAGAATATTTAGCATCTCATCTAAATCGGACTGTTTTAAAACAGAAATATACTACCACTTTCACAATATTGGAAAAAAGCCTCTGCGACTAAAGTATTTTGGCTTTCTAATAAAATAAATGATTAAGTGGAAGGCCATTGACCTTTTCCTCGAGTCTTCTGTCTTACAATTTCCACTCATTTTGACCAGGTTGCTGTTATTTTCCCTTAAAATTACTAAAATTATGATATAATACTGGTAGCTCACGGCCGGGTGCGGTGGCTCCCACTCTTTGGGAGGCCGAGAGGAGTGGATCATCTGAGGTCAGGAGTTTGAGACCAGTTTGACCAATATGGTGAAACCCTGCGTCTACTAAAAATACAAAAATTAGGTGGGCCTGGTGGCCCATGCCTGTCATCCCAGCTATTCAGGAGGCTGAGGCAGGAGAATCACTTGATCCCGGGAGGCAGAGGTTGCAGTGAGCTGAGATCGCACCATTACACTCCAGCTTAGGCTACAAGAGCAAAACTCCATCTCAAAAAATAAATACATAAAATAGTAATAATAATACTAATACTGGTAGCTCAGACGTTATTCTTACTCTTCATGAGCTATTTTTCAGAGATACGATAATCTCTATGAGATGATACATATTTAAAATAAAATAGGATTATAATTATAATGTTACATAAATATTTTTGCTTTAATACTGTTCATAAATCCTGTACAACAATTTGGGAAAAGTATGATGATAATTTAAATATTTATATCATTTTCTTAATCCTAAGAAAAAAATTTTTTAAAATACTGTTCATTTCCACTGTTTATATTAAGGTTGAATTGGAAACAATGCAGTAATACTATAATTGGAATATAATTAAAAATATTAAGACATGTGTAAAATTAAGTAATATTTTGCTTGGACCTGCTGGGCTCATTTCACCCACTCAGTCTAGCAGGCTACACTCAGCTCATGCTACTGGCATGAATCCCATGCCTGCCAAGGCCTGGAGTGGTGAGGGAGGTGTGAGCTAGCAGGCGTGGGATCTGGCCACTGAGCACAGTCAGGCACATCAACTGCCATAGCTGGGGAGGCAGCTCCAAGTGCCAGCATGGGCATTGGCTCTCTACAAGGCTGTGACTAGACCAGGTGCACTGCAAGCAGATTCCACAGCTGCCATCAGGGAATGCAGTGGTGCCCAGAAGTTTGGAGACTCCAGGAACTGAAGGATCAAAAAGAGAGTCACAACCCTGACTCAGGGAGCTCCCAGATCTGGGCTCCCCAAAGGGCTGCTGCTCATCTCTTCTTCTCTTCACCTGTAACATGGCAAGCAAGGGGCTCGTTTCAGCCCTGTTTGTGTGACAGCTCATTCATCCCTACTATTCATCAGGTCCTGAGGTCTTGTCATGTGTCCTGGAAAAATGAGGCACATGGACAAGCAGAGGGTGAGCAAGGAAAAGAAAAGTTTTATTGAGTGACAGTATAGCTCAGAGGAGGACTTCAAGTGGGTAGTTCCTCTATGCCCCTGGTCATCCCGACATGGGCAGCTCTCAGCAAAAAGGAGGCCCTCGAGTGAGTAGCTCCTCTCTGCAGCTGGTCATCCCAACGTCTGCTGCTTTCAGCAGAGAGGAAGCAATGGAGTGGGTAGTACCTCTCTGCAGCTGGTTGTCCCTATGTATGCCAGGCTCTGGCTGAGTCTAGAGATTTTATGAGCCTCAGGGGGAGAAAGCACATTCTGATTGATCCATCTTTGGTCCATATTTGGCCATGGGCAGGCCCAAAAAAGGCACTACAAATTTTCACTCTGCTGCGTGGGACTGGCATCCAGGCCTACAGCTTTCAGGCCCTCTCTAGCTTTATGGTGGGACTCACCAGGGACCCATTCCCTTTCACTCAGGAACCTGTATGCCTCCTTCTGCCATTCATGGTGCCCCGGCTGTAGGTGCCAAGGAGCTCCTGAAGGCCAGTGGCTGAGCTGCCCTAATCCCCTCATAGTCTTCCCTCCTATGCTCCTTGGTATCCAAAGCCTGGAGTGGGCTGAGGTGGCAGGGGCCTGGTGTCTCAGCACTGATCTCAGTGTGTGCACACCTGGCCAAGCTGTGACAGCACTCGGGCTTGGCCAATTTTGCCCCAAGATTGGAGCAGACACTGATAGCAGGGAGAAACCAGGCAGCAGGAGGAGGCACTTCCCAAACTACAAGGGCAAGAGGTCCTTCCTGGGCCCCCAAGAATGCAGGGATGCCTGGGATCTCAACCATGGTTTGGGTGACTACAGCTGCGCCTGGGGGTACAGGACTCCTTCCTGCTTCATGCAGTGGGAGGCCTGGGTCCACAGAGACAACTTGGGCAGCTGGGCCTGCACCCGGGGAGCTCCCATAGGCTCTGTGAAGAACGCAGCCCCAGCTGTGCCTCTCCACTGCAGGCAGTGTGATGGCAGTGCCACTCCAGATGGGCCACCTCTTCCATCATTGGGTCTAGTACAGAACACATGATCAAACTCTTCCATTTAATCAAATATTATATGTTAAATCTGAAACTTTGGAGGGCAACCAATGTAAGCCCAAATACATAAGTATTTAAAGCAGAAACCTTTATATTGGGGCCATGGTATCAAAGAAAAACACTTCTTAAAAGCTATATTCTTTATTTTCTGTATCCTCAACATTCATATATAGCCATATCCAGTAGAAATAAGTGTGGCTAGTGATGAATATTGTAGATTGAATTCCCCTTGAAATGTGCATTTACTAATATGGAATCTTCACTTTAATTGATTGTTGGGTTTATCTAATTATTAAGATACTTCCAGAAGCAATAGTACACTTTGACTACTGCCTTCCAGAGTAAGATCTTACTATTTTTTCATGTTTTTATTATCCTGGCTAACACGGTGAAACCCTGTCTCTACTAAAAAAATATATACAAAAAATTAGCCGGGCGAGATGGCGGGCACCTGTAGTCCCAGCTACTCGGGAGGCTGAGGCGAGAGAATGGCGTAAACCCGGGAGGCAGAGCTTGCAGTGAGCTGAGATCCGGCCACTGCACTCCAGCCTGGGCGACAGAGCTAGACTCCCTCTCAAAATAAATAAATAAATAAATAAAATTAAAAAAATAAAACATTTCCCAGAGTATTTAGATTTAAAATAAGGGCTTTAGTTTTATTGTATCTTTTCTTCCATATTTTAAGTTAATAACTACACTAGATAATAGCATAGTATTAGAGTCAAAATTCTGATAATTTAAAATCCTTATTTTTTCTCAGAATTGTACAGTTAACAAGTAAATATATTTGATATAGTTTTTTATTTATTTTTCTTCAAGTCAGTGTAATCAAATCTTTGAAAGAAACCACCTGCATTCACCCATGCTAATAAGAATACAGGGTAATATTGCTATCATTTAATGATATTAATGCAGAAGCAATGAAGCAAGACAAAAAATTTAGAAAAATACAATTTTAAAAAATATATAGATGAGAACAGATAAAAAACGGACAAAATGTAAGAAAGACACATATAATGTTACAAAGACTACTTTATATATTGCATCACATTATAAGAGGAATTCCTAATTTAAAAGATGAAAGATGTGGTATTAAGATAAAACAGAAATAAAAATATATCAGATAACGCCTAAGATAGACAAAGAAAAAATAAAAAGTGATTTCATATAATTTAACTATCAATTATAAACACTGAAATAACAGAAATAGCACTATAAAAATCCAGGATATTGGCCAGCAGTGGTGGCTCACTCCTGTAGTCCCAGCACTTTGGGAAGCTGAGGTGGGTGGATCACGAGGTCAGGAGATTGAGACCATCCTGGCTAACACAGTGAAAACCCGTCTCTACTAAAAATAGAAAAAATTAGCCGGGCGTGGTGGCAGGCTCCTGTAGTCCCAGCAACTCAGGATGCTGAGGCAGGAGAATGGCGTGAACCCAGGAGCTGGAGTTTGTAGTGAGCCCAACTACTGCTCTCCAGCCTGGGCAACAGAGCAGACTCCATCTCAAAAAAATAATAATAATAATAAATAAAATAAAATAAAATAAAATAAAATAAA
>NW_016814129.1:344321-384324 GCF_001698545.2 Rhinopithecus bieti
AAAAGTCGCCAGGACTCAGAAATTTTAAGAAATAGTTATAATGGCAAATCAATAAAATAAAGAATAAAATTTATAAATGTTCAAGGATTCTGAAGGTATCTCATCCCTTAATAAATGAAAAAGTAACTGAAAATTATAACTTAGCTATCTAAAAAATGTTTCCAAAATGTGTCATGAGTGGAGAACATATGAAGTATTGTGTCTGGAATTGGTGGGTTCTTGGTCTTGCTGACTTCAAGAATGAAGCTGCAAACACTTGCGGTGCATGTCACAGTTCTTAAAGATCATGTATCCGGAGTTTCTTCCTTCAGATGTCCAGATGTGCCCAGAGTTTCTAACTTCTGGTGGGTCTGTGGCCTCACTGACTTCAGGAGTGAAGTTGCAGACCTTTGTGGTGAGTGTTACAGCTCATAAAGGCAGTGCAGACCCAAAGAGTGAGCACCAGCAAGATTAATTTGGAAGAGAGAAAGAACAAACCTTCCACACCATGGAAGCATCCCTGAGAGAGTTGCCACTGCTGGCTGGGATGGCCTGCTTTTATTCTCTTATCTGGCCCCACCCACAGAGAGCTGATTGGTCCATTTTACAGAGCGCCGAATGGTTTGTTTTACAGAGAACTGATTGGCCCATTTTGACAGAGTGCTGATTGGTGCATTTACAAACCTTTAGCTAGACACAGAGCACTGATTGGTGCATTTGCATACCTTTAGTTAGACACAGAGTGCTGGTTGGTGTGTTTACAAACCTTTAGCTAGACAGAAAAGTTCTCCAGGTCCCCACCCAACCCAGAAGCCCAGACAGCTTCACTTCTCAATGGCACTCACTGTGGGACTTTGAGGCACCTAGCCTAGGCACTCCTGCAGCCCACAGGGAGCTGGTCCCCCAATCAAGCCCAGCAGGCACTGGCCAGCCATGTCGAGTGTGGAGCCTGCCAAACCAGTACCCACCCAGAACCCACACCAGCCCACGAGTGCTGCACACAGCCCTGGCTCCCGCCTGTGCCTCTGCGTCCATGCCTCCCCACTAGCAGAGAGAGCCAGCTCCAGCCTTGGCCAGCCCCAGAGAGCTGCCCCCACATTTTCTGTCAGTGGGCTGAAAGGCTCCTTGAGCATGGCCAGAGTGGATGCCAAGGCCAAGGAGGTGCCGAGAGCAAGCATGGCTGCCAGCATGTTGTCACCTCTCAATCCCCCCTCTAAGCAGGACACACCAACTGCTGTTGGGAATTTAGCCAATGACTGCTCTAGCTACTTCCTGCTGGATAGGGGCAAAGAAGGGGCCCTGTAGTTGCAGTGTCCTCCAGAGGGGAACTCTTTAGGCCAGTGGAAGGGCCAGTGGGCAGGTCTAGTTGTCCTCAGTAGAAGTTGTTATTTGAGATCATTTGAGGTTCCATTTGTAAGAGCATCTATAGCTTCATGGCCTCGATTCTAG
This sequence comes from Rhinopithecus bieti, assembly GCF_001698545.2. Lineage (NCBI taxonomy): Eukaryota > Metazoa > Chordata > Mammalia > Primates > Cercopithecidae > Rhinopithecus > Rhinopithecus bieti. The sequence goes on from NW_016814129.1 coordinate 345,750, forward strand.
AGGAAACAAATTTGACGAGAAGGTTAAAAATACAGGGTCCAAAGGCAAGTAACAGCAAGATGGCTGCCACAGGACCTAGAAAGGAGAGAAGCCATGTTGCCTAACTCCAGAAGTTGGTATAAGAGTTTGAAAGGCGTCGTCTGATTTCAGAAGTCTTTTCCTGTAAACACCAGATGGCATCTCAAACTATCCCTGATTGGTTAGTGTAAAAACAACACTCTTCTCCTAGGAATGTGCTGAGTCCTCCTTTCCCAGCAGTGAGGAGGCCTAGGCCTTGATGGTTTGGGAGAGTCACTGCTGTCAAAGAGTCTATTTGGTATTGTACAGTAAGGGTAGATTTTGTTATCTCTTGCAAACTGTCTGAGAACTCCTTTAAGAGTGTGTGGTAGCAGGATAATGAAGTAGATAAACTGGCTATTCCAGTTGCTGTAGCAGTAGCCATTCCTATCCCTATAAGTAGGGGTATTAGTTGTATGGCTCTGTGCTGACGGACTTGAGCTTTGAGGGGCAATGATAGGGCCTGATTTCCTGGGGCAATGTTAATGTTGGGACTTAGAAAGACTAAGGTGCAGGTGCCTGTCCAGTTAGTGTGGAGGCAGATATAGGTTCAAGTTCCACATAAGAAGAATATGCCTTGGCTGGGTAGACATTTAGAAATTTACCCTGGCTTATAAAGTAATAGGGTACACTGTTTTTTCTTTACTACTTCCATTTCTCTTTCCTTCTCTCTGGCTTCCTTGTCTCTCTCTTTCTGACTCCCTCTTTGTCTGTCTCTTCCTCTCTCTCTATGACTTTCTCTTTGTCTCTGTCTCTTCCTCTCTCTCTCTCTCTCTCTCTCTCTCTCTCTCAACTTTCTGTATCTTTCTCTCTTTCCTTTCTGCTGGTCTTTCCTTGCCTCTGCCAGTTGCTTATGCTGCTGTTCTCCCCTCTCCTTCCACTTCTGATGGCTTTGGCAGCGTAAGACAGCCACTTCCTTGGGTTTTTTGCACTGTGTGCAATAACTCCATGCTTTCCTTGTGGTATTTAATGAGGGTTCCCCCACAGGTTAGGAACTCTCTTTCTTTCCATATTGCAGCATGGGCATGTAGGATTAGATAAGCATACTCGTTATCTGTATACACGTTTATTCTTTTTCCTTTTCCCAGTTCTAAGGCTCAGGTAAGTGCCACTAATTCTGCTAAGTGGGTGCTGGTCCCTGGGGGAAGAGGCTTACTTTCAAGTACTGTTACATCACTAACTATGGCATAACCTGCCCTTCGTATCCCATTCTCCACAAATGAACTTCCTTCAGTATATAGGTTAAGGTCAGGATTAGCTAAGGGGACTTCTAAAAGATCATCTCGGGCGGCATAAGTCTGGACTATAATTTGTTGGCAATCATGCTCGATTGGTTCCCCATCCTCTGGGAGAAAAGTGACAGGATTTAGGGCCATGCATGTACATATTTGAAGCACCAGTCCCTCAAGGAGTAGCACCTGGTATCTCAGTAGGTGGTTGTCTGATAGACATAAACTTCCTTTGGCACCTAGTATGCCATTTACATCATGAGTAGTCCAGACAGTGATATCCTTTCCTTGTATTATTTTGATAGCCTCTGACACTAAGATGGCCACCGCTGCAATTGCCCATAAACGATGAGGCCAGCCTTTTCCTACTACATCAATTTCCTTACTTAGGTACGCCACTGGTTGTGGGGTTGTCCCACAAATCTGAGTAAGGACTCTAAGAGCTATCCCTGCTCTCTCTGTGATGTATATAAAGAGAAATTTTGTCCTGTGGGAAGGCTTAAAGCCGAAGCTTGTGTGAGGGCCTGCTTTAAGGTTTTGAAGGCCATTTCTGCCTCTGGTTCCCATTCTATTAGATGAGTATTTGATCTCTGGGTCTCGTTGATTAGAGTATAGAGGGGCCTGGCTATCTTGCTGTATCTGGGGATCCATAGTCAGCAAAATCCGGTGATTCCAAGGAACACCCATAACTATTTTAATGTCTTAGGGTAAGGATAAGCCAATATAGGCTGTATTCATTCCCTGCTGAGGGCCCTGGTTCCTCTGGCTAAGATTAGGTCTAGATGTTTGACCTACTGTAGGCAAAGCTGGGCCTTCGAGCTAGACACCTTGCGCCCTTGATTGACTAGAAGGTTCAAGAGATCTAGAGTAGCCTGCTGGCACAGGGCTTCCAAACTGATAGCCAAAAGTAAATCATCCACATACTGAAGGACCAGAGTGACTGAACTTGAGAAGAAGCCTAGGTCTTGGGCCAGTGCCTGAACAAACAGGTGAGGGCTATCCCTAAACCCTTGGGACAAGACCGTCCATGTAAGTTGGGACATGTGGTCTGTGGGATCCTCAAAGGCAAAGAGAAACTGGGAGTCAGAGTGGAGGAGAATACAGAAGATGACATTCTTGAGGTCCAGAACAGTGAACCGTTCTGCTCCCTCTGGTAGGGGTTGTGTACAACTGGATATAGAGGAATTACTGCCTCATTGATGAGTCTAACATCTTGCACTAGTCTCCACTGACCATTCGGATTTTGTACTCCTAGAATTGAGGTGTTGCAGGGACTGTTGCATTTCCTTACTAAGACTTGAGCTTTTAAATGTTTAACAATATCCTGTAATCCTTTATGAGCTTCAGGACTTAAGGAATATTGCCTTTGATAAGGAAAAGTGGTGGAGTCTTTTAGTCTGATTTGGACTGGGGTTCCTTCCAAATTGTCCTTCCAATGCCCAGATTTCAGGGTTGGTTCTCTCTTCAAGTAAGGGACAACAAATGGGTAACTTGTTCCCCATATTCATGTAGATAATAACTCCAGCTTTGGCTAATATATCCCTCCCTAATAAGGGTGTGGGACTTTCAGGCATAACAAGAAAGGCATGTGAAGAGCAAAGTCTCCCAATTACAACTGAGGCGGTTGGAGAAATACCTGGTTACAGGTTGAGCCAGGGTTCCTCAGATGGTAATGGACCTTGAGGACAGTCATCCAGGACAGAAGATTAATACTGAGAAAGCTGTGCCAGTGTTCAGGAGGAAGTCAGTTTCCTGGCCCTCAATGGTTAAATGTACCTGGGGCTCAATGAGGGTGATGACATGAGCTGGCACTTGCCCGGGCACCCTCAGTCATGTTGTTGGATCATCTGGTTGGGGGCTTCTGACCCAGAGAAGCTTCATTCTCTCAGGTAGTGCACCTTCCAGTGATTGCCTTGGCATAGCGGACATTGACAAGGTGGTGGCATGTTTCTCATTGCACAATTCTTTCTAAAGTGTCCTTGTAAACCACATTGATAACAAGTCTTACCGGGTGATTGGCCTGCTCCATTTTCTGTCCTCTCTGAACCACCAAAGTTTGTCTGTCTGAGGACCATGACTAAGGCTGCAGCCTTTCTCTGATCTCGCTTTTCCTTTTGGGACTGTTCCTCTTGGTCCCTATTATAGAACACCGAGGTTGCCAGGTTTAATAATGCCTCCAAACTTCGTTCAGGGCCCAGGGCTTGCTTTGGGAGCTTTCTCCTGATATCTGCAGCTCATTGGGTAATAAACATATCTTTTAGAATCAATTGACCCTCAAGTTATTTGGGTGGCAGGGGAGCATATTTTCTTAAGGCCTCCCATAGCCACTTTAGGAAGGCAGAAGGATGTTCTTCCTTTCCCTGAGTTATGGTGGACATCATTGAATAATTCATGGGCTTTTACCTAATTCTCTTCAGTCCTTCTGAAGGACCTGTTAACACAGGTTAACAGATGTTTATGACTCCAGTCCCCATGATCTAAGTCAAGGTCCCAGTGGGGTTCCACACTGGGGCAGCTTGCTAACCAGTAGGGGATTTGTCCTTTTCTCTGTCTGTCATTCTATCATTTACTTGACTATGATACCAGGTATCTACAAACTCTCGGGCTGCAGTTAAAGCCGCATTCTTTTCATTAAAGGCCAGGGTTTGATCTAACAGTAGCATGACATCTCTCCAAGAGAGGTCAAAGGTTTGCCCTAGAGCCTGTAGGACATCTATGTACCTATCAGGATCATCTGAAAACTTCCCCAGGTCTGCCTTGATCTGCTTTAAATCAGAGAGGGAGAAGAGGACGTGCATCCCGGTTGGGCCAAATCCCCTCCACCTACAGCTTGAAGGGGTCATAACCGATAGCCTGGGGCTTTTTGTGGTCCTTTGGAGATTTCTTTGCTTATTTTCTTCTGGGCAGGGGAGATTACAGGAGGATTATCATTAATAAGAAGGGGAGCTATAAGGAGGCTAGGATATGCGGGTAAGCTGAGAGGGTCTCCTGTGGGATATAAATTGCAAGCTTTGCATAGTTGTGTATTCTCCTTCAATGAAAAGAAAGCTTAAACATAAGGTATTTCCCTCCATTTGTCTTCCCTCTTACAGAAAAGTTCAAGCTGCAGGATAATATTGTAATTTGCACTTCCCTCAGGTGGTCATTTTTCCCCATCAGAGATAGAATATTGGGGCCAGGCCATAGTGCAGAAAAAATGAGCCACCTCTTTTTCAGGGTTTGTGGGTCAAATTGTTCCCAGTGGCTTAGGATGCATTTCAAGGGTGAGCCTATTGATGCCTGAGTGTTTCCCATCTGAAAGACAAAATTGCCCACAGTTTTCGTTTGTTTTGTTTCTCTCCCTGCCCAAGAACACACACAACAGTCCCTGGACCCTGCTGATCAGAACAGTTGCATCACCGATGCAGCAGCAGAAACAGTAGTTTTCCTTCCAGACCACATGGAGGACTAAGGAAGGTTGGATTTAGTGTCCCTTACTGATGCATTCTTGAAAACCTGCACCATTGTCTGTCCTCTTAGACCACAATGAGGACCGAGAAAAATCGGATTTAGTGGCCCTTACTGACACAGTCTTGAAAACCTGTTAGAGTCCTAGGCATTCTCCTTTTAGTATTGGGAATTTACCCATCTCCTATAAAGATATTATGCCCCAAAAATGAAGTGGAGGGCCATACCCTGAGGAAGGGAAGGGATCTCCAGGGTTGGAAGAGTGACCCCTTTTTTCCTCACTTATATGAATAGGAAGGATACAACCTCTGAGCCTCCCCATATCCTAGCTTCATGAATAGCTTTTGTTAGGCCTGCTAGTCATAGAAGGGATCCCAAGGTTCCAGACAGTCCCCCTATAAGGGGGCTTTGGGCAAAAATTATGTCTTTCTTATTGGTGAGCCCAGGTGCCTAAAGAAGGTAACAGAGTCCTGGAGTTTATACTATAAATCATTCTTATAGGAGAAACTAGAAAAGCACCAGAGACAGGGAGTGGTTTTTAGAAGCGGGACTAACCTCGGAGAAGAGAGGTGAGAGGAAGTTTGTCTGGCAGGCATTAGGACCCAGGAGGCAAAGGTCAGGATAGATAGGATAGTTGAGTCTCCCTTGGGTGACATGCCTTTGAGAGTTCGGCTTATGGTTGCAGGGCCAACCAACTTGTCATTGGGACCCTGGAGCTGGTTTTCCACTCTGTTGACCCTCAGCTCAGCCCAGAAGTACAGGAAAGGTGGAAGCTGGTTCCAGGCAAACCAATGTTNGGAATTACTGCCTCATTGATGAGTCTAACATCTTGCACTAGTCTCCACTGACCATTCGGATTTTGTACTCCTAGAATTGAGGTGTTGCAGGGACTGTTGCATTTCCTTACTAAGACTTGAGCTTTTAAATGTTTAACAATATCCTGTAATCCTTTATGAGCTTCAGGACTTAAGGAATATTGCCTTTGATAAGGAAAAGTGGTGGAGTCTTTTAGTCTGATTTGGACTGGGGTTCCTTCCAAATTGTCCTTCCAATGCCCAGATTTCAGGGTTGGTTCTCTCTTCAAGTAAGGGACAACAAATGGGTAACTTGTTCCCCATATTCATGTAGATAATAACTCCAGCTTTGGCTAATATATCCCTCCCTAATAAGGGTGTGGGACTTTCAGGCATAACAAGAAAGGCATGTGAAGAGCAAAGTCTCCCAATTACAACTGAGGCGGTTGGAGAAATACCTGGTTACAGGTTGAGCCAGGGTTCCTCAGATGGTAATGGACCTTGAGGACAGTCATCCAGGACAGAAGATTAATACTGAGAAAGCTGTGCCAGTGTTCAGGAGGAAGTCAGTTTCCTGGCCCTCAATGGTTAAATGTACCTGGGGCTCAATGAGGGTGATGACATGAGCTGGCACTTGCCCGGGCACCCTCAGTCATGTTGTTGGATCATCTGGTTGGGGCTTCTGACCCAGAGAAGCTTCATTCTCTCAGGTAGTGCACCTTCCAGTGATTGCCTTGGCATAGCGGACATTGACAAGGTGGTGGCATGTTTCTCATTGCACAATTCTTTCTAAAGTGTCCTTGTAAACCACATTGATAACAAGTCTTACCGGGTGATTGGCCTGCTCCATTTTCTGTCCTCTCTGAACCACCAAAGTTTGTCTGTCTGAGGACCATGACTAAGGCTGCAGCCTTTCTCTGATCTCGCTTTTCCTTTTGGGACTGTTCCTCTTGGTCCCTATTATAGAACACCGAGGTTGCCAGGTTTAATAATGCCTCCAAACTTCGTTCAGGGCCCAGGGCTTGCTTTGGGAGCTTTCTCCTGATATCTGCAGCTCATTGGGTAATAAACATATCTTTTAGAATCAATTGACCCTCAAGTTATTTGGGTGGCAGGGGAGCATATTTTCTTAAGGCCTCCCATAGCCACTTTAGGAAGGCAGAAGGATGTTCTTCCTTTCCCTGAGTTATGGTGGACATCATTGAATAATTCATGGGCTTTTACCTAATTCTCTTCAGTCCTTCTGAAGGACCTGTTAACACAGGTTAACAGATGTTTATGACTCCAGTCCCCATGATCTAAGTCAAGGTCCCAGTGGGGTTCCACACTGGGGCAGCTTGCTAACCAGTAGGGGATTTGTCCTTTTCTCTGTCTGTCATTCTATCATTTACTTGACTATGATACCAGGTATCTACAAACTCTCGGGCTGCAGTTAAAGCCGCATTCTTTTCATTAAAGGCCAGGGTTTGATCTAACAGTAGCATGACATCTCTCCAAGAGAGGTCAAAGGTTTGCCCTAGAGCCTGTAGGACATCTATGTACCTATCAGGATCATCTGAAAACTTCCCCAGGTCTGCCTTGATCTGCTTTAAATCAGAGAGGGAGAAGAGGACGTGCATCCCGGTTGGGCCAAATCCCCTCCACCTACAGCTTGAAGGGGTCATAACCGATAGCCTGGGGCTTTTGTGGTCCTTTGGAGATTTCTTTGCTTATTTTCTTCTGGGCAGGGGAGATTACAGGAGGATTATCATTAATAAGAAGGGGAGCTATAAGGAGGCTAGGATATGCGGGTAAGCTGAGAGGGTCTCCTGTGGGATATAAATTGCAAGCTTTGCATAGTTGTGTATTCTCCTTCAATGAAAAGAAAGCTTAAACATAAGGTATTTCCCTCCATTTGTCTTCCCTCTTACAGAAAAGTTCAAGCTGCAGGATAATATTGTAATTTGCACTTCCCTCAGGTGGTCATTTTCCCCATCAGAGATAGAATATTGGGGCCAGGCCATAGTGCAGAAAAAATGAGCCACCTCTTTTCAGGGTTTGTGGGTCAAATTGTTCCCAGTGGCTTAGGATGCATTTCAAGGGTGAGCCTATTGATGCCTGAGTGTTTCCCATCTGAAAGACAAAATTGCCCACAGTTTTCGTTTGTTTTGTTTCTCTCCCTGCCCAAGAACACACACAACAGTCCCTGGACCCTGCTGATCAGAACAGTTGCATCACCGATGCAGCAGCAGAAACAGTAGTTTTCCTTCCAGACCACATGGAGGACTAAGGAAGGTTGGATTTAGTGTCCCTTACTGATGCATTCTTGAAAACCTGCACCATTGTCTGTCCTCTTAGACCACAATGAGGACCGAGAAAATCGGATTTAGTGGCCCTTACTGACACAGTCTTGAAAACCTGTTAGAGTCCTAGGCATTCTCCTTTTAGTATTGGGAATTTACCCATCTCCTATAAAGATATTATGCCCCAAAATGAAGTGGAGGGCCATACCCTGAGGAAGGGAAGGGATCTCCAGGGTTGGAAGAGTGACCCCTTTTTTCCTCACTTATATGAATAGGAAGGATACAACCTCTGAGCCTCCCCATATCCTAGCTTCATGAATAGCTTTTGTTAGGCCTGCTAGTCATAGAAGGGATCCCAAGGTTCCAGACAGTCCCCTATAAGGGGCTTTGGGCAAAATTATGTCTTTCTTATTGGTGAGCCCAGGTGCCTAAAGAAGGTAACAGAGTCCTGGAGTTTATACTATAAATCATTCTTATAGGAGAAACTAGAAAAGCACCAGAGACAGGGAGTGGTTTTAGAAGCGGGACTAACCTCGGAGAAGAGAGGTGAGAGGAAGTTTGTCTGGCAGGCATTAGGACCCAGGAGGCAAAGGTCAGGATAGATAGGATAGTTGAGTCTCCCTTGGGTGACATGCCTTTGAGAGTTCGGCTTATGGTTGCAGGGCCAACCAACTTGTCATTGGGACCCTGGAGCTGGTTTTCCACTCTGTTGACCCTCAGCTCAGCCCAGAAGTACAGGAAAGGTGGAAGCTGGTTCCAGGCAAACCAATGTTCCCAACTCCAAAGAGTCAGGGGTTGTTAGAGAGCCCTTTCCCAGAAGGCCTGACACCTGTCTCTTTAGTCCGGTGGCCATGCTAGTCACTTGTAACTGGCCAACAGGTGCCCATTATTTTGCCCCCGAATTCTAAGGGAAAATAGGACAGTATAGCAAGTGAAAGGGGTCCGATGGTACTCACCTCTTGGCCACAGGCGATAGTCTCACCGCCTGGTGGGAAGTGATAGTCTCACCACTTGGTGATACTCTCACCACTTGGCAATAGGTGAGAGTCTCGTCGTGGTTGCAAAAATGTGTCCAGAAGTGGTGGATTCTTGGTCCCCCTAACTTCAAGAATGAAGCCGTGAACACTTGCAGTGAGTGTTACAGTTCTTAAAGATGGTGTGTGTGGAGTTTGTTTCTTCAGATGTTCAGATATGTCCAGAATTTCTTACTTCTGGTGGGTTCGTGGTCTTGCTAACTTCAGGAGTGAAGCTGCAGTCCTTCACAGTGAGTGTTACAGCTCACAAAAGCGGCACAGGCCCAAAGAGTGGGCATCAGCAATATTTATTGTGAAGGGTGAAAGAACAAACCTTCCACAGTGTGGATGGGACAGAGTGGGTTGCACTGCTGGCTTGGGTGGCCTGCTTTAATTTCCTTATCTGGCCCCACTCACAGAGAGCTGATTGGTCCATTTTACAGAGAGCTGATTGGTCCGTTTTACAGAGAGCTGATTGGTCCATTTTGACAGGGCACTGATTGGTGCGTGTACAAAGCTTTAGTTAGACACAGAGCACTGATTGGTGCATTTACAATCCTTTAGCTAGAGAGAAAAGTTCTCCAGGTCTCCACCAGACCAAGAAGCCCAGTCAGCTTCACCTCTCATTGGCAGTTGCTGGGGGACTTTGCAGCACCAAGCCCCAAAGGAGCTCCTCCCCTGATCAAACACAGCAGGCCTGGCCAGCCTCACTGAGTGTGAAGCCTGCTGAGCCAGTGCCCACCTGGAACCCGCGAAGGCGGGGTGCAGCCCCTCCTCTCCCTCCACACCTCATGGTGAGCAGAGGGAGCAGGCTCCAGCCTCCGCCAGCCCCAGAGAAGGGCCCCCACAGTGCAGCCAGAGCTGAAGGGCTCCTCCAGCATGGTCAGAGTGGACGCCTAGGTTGAGGAGGTGCCAAGAGCAAGCCAGGGCTGCTAGCACGTTGTCACATCTCAGTATGTGTCCTTACCAGTTTGGAGCAGAAATAAAGGAAGGGTAAAATGAAAAGGGCAGAAAAAGTTTTGTTTGCACTAGTACACTGAAAATCTGATAGGGTGTTCCACATTAAGATGCCTAATGCTAACTTTTACTTCAAGGTGTTTTCAGAACTTCTGAAGAAATTGCCTACACTGAGCATCTCTCTCCAACAGCTCCTTTACCTGAGAGTTTGGTTCCTTTCTTCATACAGTCGTGTACGTTTATTTCCTCAGTTCTAGGACTTCCCTTAGTTCATACCAAGCCTCATTCTGCTAACCTCCGATCTTTGCTCTAGTAGGCTCAAGTTTATAAAATCTAAAATAATCTCGTCTACTCTCAATACCGTAATGTCTTCACAAACTTCCCCTACTCCACTCTTCTGAGTTTTTATTATTCTGGAAGTGAAGGAATTTAAGAGCCTTCAAGAGTCCTGGAAGAAACTCTATTCAATTTCCTTTTACAATCTGATTATTACAATTTGATATTTTGCTTTTGAACTTTACATTTATCGTATGACCATGCCATGTATAAACTTAATTTTAAAATACAATTGGAAGAAAACTGAAATGAATGAGAAGAAAATAAGCATGATGGTGAGGGAACTTCAAACTAAGTAAAATAAGGAAAGCACGATCTTGTATCTTTTTACTATAAAAAAGATAAATTTGAACAAATGATATTTATCTCTAAATATTTGAGGAAATAACGATGAGTTACTGAAATATTGATAAGGAGTAAAACTATTTTCAGAAAGCAAACATTTCTGGAAAGATTTTTTCTTAGTGAAATGAACATCTTTCTCAGAAATGAAAAACAAATGTTGAATATATCAAAAATAAATGAGTAAATAAAATAACTAAATAGTTATCATAAGTAATAAGTGCTTACTGATTAGAGAAGTATGAAAGGCACTGATTTCTGAATTACCTAAATATTTTCCTGTATCATACTTTCCTGTATGATGTATAGTATTTTTTATATTCTACACTATAACTGGGTAGAGGATACATGTACACACACACACGCATGCACACACACACACTCTCTCTCACTTTCTCACATATGCTACATCTTTCACTGTTCAGGAAACAAGATTTGTTTTTCCTGCTCAACTTTATGACTGAATTCAGAGCCTTGAAATATTGTTTGGTGAATATATAAACATAATCTTATCAAAATGAATTTCACATTAAAACATTAAAAGTGCTCTGAATTTCCCTGGCTATTTGAAAAGAAGCAGGGAATTCTAAGTATTGAAACAACTGAAACTTTAATTAGAACAGCTTTCTTAACCAAGACTGATTTTTTAAAACTAAAGTTATCACTATTTCACACTTTATATTTTATGGTTTTCACTTGTAAAGAAACTCTTCAATTCTCCTCACAAATTTTATACATACCAAATATAAAATAATGCAATTATGTTATATATGCCATTTGTATATTTGAGTCTAGAATTCCTCTGCAGTCCTTGATTTTTGTTGTTGTTGTTGTTGTTGCTATATTGCCTTTGTTTTCAAAGAAAACTTATTTCAGAAAGCCCAGAAGTTACATCCCTGTTTCACACTGACTAGGGTGATAGTAACCAATATATAAAATAAATTAATGAGTAAAGCAGAGAGCACTTATTTTTTTAAATGTTAAAAAGCTTACACACATAAATGAAAAAAACATCTTTATTTATCTCTACTATAGTTTGAATGTATTACCATCACTAAACAACCAAAGGTACAGGTCAATAGATCCTGGAGTGATAGACAGATGGAAAGAAAAGTCTACCCGGTGCTTTATTAGTTCTCTTCCATTCTTGAACTGGTAATCAATAAAAAAGTTTTCTCCTAAAATAAGTTGAATATTTCACCGGTAAAAAGTGATTATATTCTTTTTTCCCATGACTGACCTTAATAACTCACAAACTCCATAGGCACTTTGTGATGTCTGTGAGTTATGAGAATTTCTTACTCATGAAAGAAATATAATAATCACCTTTCACTGCAGTGATATTCTACAGCCTTCATATTAAATAGGTAAAAGGCACATGATTCCTTGTAATTGCAAGAAGGCTGAATAAAAATGTCAGATAGCTATCTAAATTCAGATATGTGACAACTATGGATCATTGTTGGGAAAGAAGTTTTTATATCCATACTGTCAATATTTTAAAAATCAGTACATTTTATTAACTCGAATGAGGAAAATATGATTCAATATAGTCTCCAAATTTTAGGAGGCTTCTTGACTTACTTTGTAATTGCTTATTCAAGCATTATTATTTTACATTGAAAATTCAACTAGGATATTTTAGTATGCCATTATATTTTATTAGAAAGAGCACATATGTTAACTTCTAATTTGTATAAATTATTTACAAGGCATCCACCATACTATGTAAAAATCATGAAGATGCCAACAAAATTAGTTTCCTGACAACATCAAGGTAAATGCATAGACTGTGTTAACAGAAATTAATAGATAATGGGAATTTCTCCTGAGAAATACAAATAATGTATAGCTCTTTACTTTTTGAATAAATAAGAATAAACAAAGAAGATAAGGATAAGGGAAAAAGACATATTTTAAAAGAAACAGGCTTGTAATAATAATATCAGTGTTCTAATTTCATTTATGAATAAACTCTGGCTTGTGTATTTGTCCAGCTTAAAAGACCAACCAATTATATTATTAATTTTTTAAAATTAACAAATGCAAAATTTTTAATAGCTTTCTGTCACATAATTTTAACATATATAGATTTGCATAACCACCATGAAAATCATGACACTGACTAATTCCATCAATCAAAAACTCCTCCTTATGATGTTCCTTTGAAATCCCATCCTTTCCCTACCTTTCACTTTCAGCAATGCTGAAAATTTATTACTGTATGTTTGCTTTCCAGGACATTATATAAATGTAATTATACAGTATGTAATCATTTGAGACTGACTTCTGTCACTCAGCAGAATGTCTTTGAAATTCATTAATGTTACAACATCTAAAAATTGTACATTGTAAAATTAAAAAAAAAATTTTCTGTATATAGTAGGTGCATATATTTATGGATTACATAATATGTTTTGATACAGGTATGGAATGCATAATGATCACAGCAGTGTAAATAATAGAGTATCCATCCGCTCAGGCATGAATCCTTTGTGTTATGAACAATCAAACTATACTCTTTTAGTTGTTTTCAGATGTGCAATTCAATTGTTTTTTTACTACAGTCACCCTGTTGTGCAATTAAATACTAGGTCTTATTCATTCTTTCCAACTATTGTTTTGTACCCATTAACCTTCCCCAACTTCCTCCACACTCGCCATTACACTTATCTTCCTTTGATAACCATCCTTCTACTCTGTATCTCCCTGAGTTTAATTGATTTATTTTTAGAGCTCATAAATAATTGAGAACATTCAATGTTTGTCCTTCTCTGCCTGGCTTATTTCACTTAATACAATGGCTTCTAGTTCCATGAACATTGTTGAAAATTACTGAAACTCATTCTTTTTTTGTGGATGAATAGAGCTCCATTCTATATACGTACCAGATTTTTAAAATCCATTCATCTGCTGATGGACACTTAGGTTTCTTCCAAATCTTAGCTATTGTGAACAGAGCTGCAACAAACATGAAAGTGCAGATATCTCTCTGATATATTGATTTGCTTTTTTGAGGGTATATATCCAGCTGTGACATTGCTGGGTCGTATGGTAGCCCTACTTTCTGTATTTTGAAGAATCTCCACGCTGTTCTTTATAGAGGTTTTATGAATTTGCATTCCACCAATGTTGTACAAGGATTTCCTTTTCTTCACATTCTTCCCAACATTTGCTATTACCCGACTTTCGGATAAAAATCATTTTAACTGGGGTGAGATGATATCTTATTGTAGTTTTTATTCGCATTTATCTGATAATCAATGATACCAAGCAACTTTTCATATGCCTCTTTGCCATTTGTATATCCTCTTTCAAGAAACATCTATTCAGATCTTTTGCTCATTTGAAAAACATATCAGATTATTAAATTTTCTCCTATGGAGTTTTTTGGTTTTCATGTATATTTGGGTTAATAATCCCTTGTCAAATGGGTAGTTTGCAAATATTTTCTCCAATCCTGTGGGCTGTCAGTTCACTTTTTTGATTGTGTCCTTTGCTGTGCAGAGGTTTTTTAACTTGATGTGATCTCGTTTGTTCATTTTAGCTTTGGTTGCCTCTACCTGTGGGGTATTTCTCAAGGAGTATAATGTCCTGGAGGGTTTCCCAAACATTTTCTTGTAGTAGTTTTATAGCTCGAGGCATTTGACTTAAGTCTTTAATCCCTTTGATTTTTTTTTTTTTTTTTCTCCACAGAGTTTTGCTCTTGTTGCCCAAGCTGGAATGCGATCGTCTGATCTGGGCTCACCATAACCTCTGCCTCCTGGATTGAAGTGATTCTCCTGCCTCAGTCTCCCAAGTAGCTGGGATTACAGGCTCATGCCACCAGGTCCAGCTAATTTTGTATTTTTAGTAGAGACAGGGTTTCAACATGTTGGTCAGGCTGGTCTCGAACTCCTGATCTCAGGTGATCTACCTGCCTCAGCCTCCCAAAGTGCTGGGATTACAGGCATGAGCCACCGTACCTGGTCTTGATTTTTTTTATATAGGAAGAGATGGGCGTCTCATTTCATTTTTCTGCATGTAGATATCTAGATTTCCTAGAACCACTTATTGAAGGGGCCGTCCTTTCACCAATTAATGTTCTTGAAAGCTTTGTTGGCAAAGAGTTAATTGTAGATATATGAATTTATTTTGGGGTTCTTTATTCTGTTTAAGTGATCTATGTATCTTCTTTTTATGGCAGTGCATGCATTTTGGTTACTATAGCTATGTAATATAATTTGAAGTCATGTCACATGGTTCCTCCAGTTTTGTTCTTGTTGCTTAGGAGAACTTTGGCAATTCTGGCTCTTCTGTAGAGCAACATAAATTTTAGGATTTTTAAGAATTTCTGTGAAGAGTGTTATTGGAATTTTGATAGGGAGTGCACAAAATCTGCAAATTGCTTTGGGTGGTGTATTAGTCTGTTTTCACACTGCTATGAAGAAATACCCAATACTGGGTGATTTATAAAGGAAAGAGGTTTAATTGATTCATAGTTCCATAGGGCTGGGGAGGCCTCAGGAAACTTATAATCATGGTAGAAGGGGAAGCTAACACATCCTTCTTCACAGAGAGGCAGGAGAGAGAAGTGCCAAGCAAAAAGGGAAAAGCACCTTTAAAGTCATCAAATCTCATGATAACTCACTATCAAGAGAACAGCATGGAGTTAACCACTTCCACGATTCAATTGCCACCCCACGTGGTCCTTCTCACAACACCTGGGGATTATGGGAACTACAATTCAAGAAGAGATAAAGCCAAACCATATCACCTAGTAGGAACATTTTAAGGATACTGATTATTCTAATCCATGAACATGAAATATTTTCCATTTTTTTTTGGTGTCCTCTTCAATTTCTTGCAACATTTTTATAGTTTTCATCATCAAAATATTTCATTTCTTGGGTTAGATTAATTCCTTTGTATTTTATTTTAGTTTTAGCTACTGTACATGGGATTACTATCAAATTATATTTCAGATTGTTTGCTGTTGTTATATATAAATGTTACTGCTTTTTGTATGTGAATTTTGTATCCTGCTAATTTAGTGAATTTTATTATCAGTTCTATTACCATTTTGCTGTATTTTTAAGGACTTTCCTAATATAAGATACATCATCTGCAAACAAAGATAATTTGACTCCTTCTTTTCCAATTTGGATGCCCTTTATTTGTGTCACTTATCTGATTGCTCTAGCTAGTATTTCCAGTACTGTGATGAATAACAGTGGACATTCTTGTCGTGTTCCTGATTTTAGAGCAAAAGCTTTCAGTTTTTCCCATTCAGCATGGTATTAATTGTGAGTCTGTCACATACGACTTCTATCGTGTTGAGATATGTTCCTTCTACATCCAGCTTTTTGAGGGTATTCTACAAAGATGTTGAATTTTATTAAAGGCTTTTTAAGCAACAGTTCGAATGATCATATGGTTGTTGTCCTTCATTCTGTTGATATGATGTAGCACAATAAGTGATTTGTGCATGTTCAACTATATTTAACTTTGCAACTACATTGCATCCCTGGAATAAATGCCACTCGATATGTTACAAGATCTTTTTAATATGTTGTTGAATTTGGTTTGGTCATATTTTCTTGAGGAGTTTTGCATCAATATTCATAAAAGATTTTGGGCTGCAGTTTTTCTTTTCTTGAAGTGTCTGTCTAATTTGGGTATCAGGATAATACTGGCCTCATATAGTGAACTTGGAAACAGTCCCCCCTCCACTATTTTTCACAATAGATTGCGTAGAACTGGTATTAATCCTTCTTTAAATGTTTGGTAGAATCTAGCAGTGAAGCCATCACATTCTGGGTTTTTTTTTTTTTTTTTTTTTTTTTTTTTTTTTTTTTTTTTTAACTGGAAGACGTTTTATTTTGGCTCAGATCTTGTTACTTGTTACTGATATGTTCCCGTTTTGGATTTTCTCAGTGGTCAATCTGAAAGGTTGTATGTGTCTAAGAATTTGTCCATTTCTTCTAAATTTTCCAATTTATTGACACAGCATTGCTCATAGCAGCCACTCATGATCCCCTGAATTTCTGTGGTATCAGTTGCAATGTCTTCTTTTTTTTTTTTTTTGATTTTATTACTTGGTCTCTGATTTTATTACTTGGTCTTTGGTCTGCTCTTGAATCATTAATTTGTTTACTTAAGTTTTTTTCTTTGTTGATGTAGTTGCTTATGGCTGTAAACACTCCTCTGAGTACATAGTTTTTAATATTTTGTGTTTCAATTATTGTTTCAAGAAATTTTCAATGTTTTCTTAATTTCTTCATTTACCCTTTTGTCCTTCAAAAGCATGTTGTTTAATTTCTATGTGTTTGTATAGGTTCCAAAATTCCTCCTATAATGTATTTCTAGTTGTATTCCATTGTGGTCAGAGATGATTTTTAATATTACTTTAATTTTTTGAATGTTTTTATGATTTGTTTTGTTAAGTAATATATGATCTGTCCTTGAGAATGATCCATGTGCTGATGAGAAAAATGTGTAGTTTGGCCAGGCGCGGTGGCTCAAGCCTGTAATCCCAGCACTTTGGGAGGCCGAGACGGGCAGATCATGAGGTCAGGAATCGAGACCATCCTGGCTAAGATGGTGAAACCCCGTCTCTACTAAAAAAATACAAAAAACTAGCCAGGCCAGGTGGTGGGCGCCTGTAGTCCCAGCTACTCCGGAGGCTGAGGCAGGAGAATGGCGTAAACCAGAGAGGAGGAGCTTGTAGTGAGCTGAGATCCGGCCACTGCACTCCAGCCTGGGTGACAGAGCCAGACTCGGTCTCAAAAAAAAAAAAAAAAGAGAGAAGAATGTGTAGTTTGTAGCCATTCTGTGGCGTTGAGGTGTTGTGTAAATATCTATTAGGTTCATTTTATCTGTAGTACAGATAAAGTCTATTTTTTTGTTAATCCTTTCTGAAAGACCCGTTCAATCCTGAAAGTGGAGTGTTGAAGTCTTCAGCTTTTATTGTATTAGTGTCTGTCTTTCTAATTACCTCTAATAATATTTGCTTGTTATATCTGAGTGCTCTACTGTTGGGTGCATATATACTTACAATTGTTATGTCCTCTTGCTAAATTGACTGCTTTATCATTATATAGTGACCATGCTTGGCTCTTCTTAAAGCTTTTGCCTTGAAATTTCTTTTCTTTTCTATAAGTATAGCTACATAAGATCCTTTGTCATTTCCATTGGCATAGAACATTTTTGTCTATCTCTTTATTTTTAGTCCATGTATGTCTTTATAGGTGAACTGTGATTCTTGTTGGCAACAGATCATTGGATCTTTTTTGTTGTTGTTGCTGTTTAGTTTTATTTTAATCCACTCAGTTACTCTGTGTCTTTCGGTTGGAGAGTTAAATCATTTATAGTCAATATTATTGTTGATAAGTATGCACTTACTTGCACTATTTCATTATTAATCTTCTTGTGTTCCTTCTTTCCTTTCTTCTTGTCTTTTATTAGTCTTGTCTTTCTTTTTAGTCCATTTTCACCTCTAGAATTTCTGCTTAATTATTTTCAATTATTTCAATATTTTGCTCAATACATCTGCTGATATGATTTAAGTTAATGCTTTTTATTTTTTGGAACTGTTGTGTTTTTTTATTTGAAGTTACCATGAGGTTTGCAAATACTATCTTATAATTTATTATTTTAAGCTTATAGCAACTTAACACTATTTGCATAAGCAAAGCAACAACAAAAAACTAATAAAAGCTCTACTACTTAACTTCACCTCCCTCCTTCTTAACTTTTTGTTGTTTCTATGTAAAAGTTATTGTACTGTCTATGTCTTGAAAAGATGTTTTTATTACTTTGATTGGTTCTTCATTTAATCTTTCTACTTGAGTAGTTTACACATCACAGTTACAGTGATACAATATGTTTGTTTTTCTGTAAACTTACTGCTACCAGTACATTTGTACATTCACATTATTTGCCATTATTTGTTAATATTTTTGGTTTTCTAATTGAAGTCATCCCTTTAGCATTTATTGTACACTCATGTTTTTGTTGTTGTTTAGTTGTTTTTTTTTTGTTTGTTTTGTTTCTTTCTTTGTTTTGTTTTGTTTTTGCCTGGGAAAGTCTTTATGTATCCTTCATGTAAAAAGGATAGTTTTGCCAGTAATGGTATTCTAATTCTAAGGTAAAAGTTTTTTTTGTTGTTGTTGTCTTTTTTTTTTTTTTCTTTTAGCACTTTAAACATGTCATACCACTCTCTTCTAGCCTGTAATGTTTCACTGAAAAACTCTGCTGCCAGACATATTGGAGCTCCATAATATGTTTTTGTGCTTTTTCTTTGGCTGCTCTTAGGATCCCTTCTTTATCTTTGACCTTTGGGAGTTTGATTATTAAATGTCTTGAGGTAGTCTTATTTAGGCAAAACCTACTTATTGTACTATAGCCTTCTTGTACTTGAACATTAACATTTTTCTCCAGATTTGAAAAGTTCTGTTATTATCCCTTTGAATAAGCTTTCTATACCTATCTCTTTCTATTTGTCATCTATAAGCCAATAACTCTAAGATTTGTCCTTTGAAGCTATTTTCTAGATCCTGTAGGCATGCTTCATTGATTTTTATTCTTTTTCTTTTGTGTTCTCTAACTGTACATTTTGAAATAGTCTGTCTTCAAACTCACTAATTCTTCTGCTATGTTAATTCTGCTATTTAAGGACTCTGCTGCATTCTTCAGGATGTCAATTGAATTTTCCAACTCCAGAATTTCTGCTTGATCCTTTTTAATTATTCTAATCTCTTTATTAATTTTATCTGGTAGAATTCTAAATTCTTTTTCTTGATTATCTTGTATTTATTTGAGCTTCCTCAACACAGCTCTTGGAAATTCTTTGTCAGAAAGGTCACATATCTCTGTTTCTATAGGATTCATCCCTCTGGCCTTATTTATTTCATTTGGTAAGGCCATATTTTTCTGGATGGTCTTGATATTAAGGACACTTTTCTGTGTCTGTGCATTGAAGAGTCAGATATTCATTGTAGTCTTCACAGTCTGAGCTTGTTTGTGCTTGTCCTTCTTGGGAAAGCTTTACAGATATTTGAAAGGACTTGGATGTTGTGATCTCAGCTGTATATGCATTAGGCAGCACCACAAACCCAGTAACACTGTGGTTCTTGCAGACTAGTGAAGCTGCTTTGATGCTCTTGAACAAAATCTGGAAGAATTTGCTGAATTACCAGGCAGTGATTCTTATTCTCTTCCCTTACTTTCTCTGAAACAAACAGAGCTTCTCTCTAATTCGAGTCACCTAAAGCTTGGGGTGGAGTGACACAAGCACTGTCATGGTCACCATCACTATGGCTATGCTGGGTTATACCTGAAGCTAGCACAGCACTTGCCCAAGTCTTGTTTTAACCACTCCCTAGCTACCACCTATGTTCACTCAAGTCCCAGGGCCTCTAAAATCAGCAAGTGTTTTAAAGTTAGTCAGATATCTTCCCTCCGTTAAAGGTGGCGAGCTATACTGGGCCCTCGGTGGGTCTAGAGGTTTTATCTCAGAGTCAGGAACTAGAGTAAAAACCTTAGACCTATACCTCATGTTCTGTTGTAGTGTGGCTTAGGTGACACTGAAACCACAAGATGCAGTTTTTCCTAGTCTTCTCTCCTTTTGCCAAAGGAGACTATCCTCAACCTGTGAGCTAACACTACCACAGGCCCACGGAAAGGACTGCCAGACTACTGCAGATGTTTCCTTAAGGATCAAGCTTTTGGTGAATACTGCCTGGGTTGGGACTCATCCTTCAGGAAAGTGAGCTCACCTTTGTGCTAGGGCAGGTCATAAAATGCTGGAATTGGGACCCCTAAGAGCCTGCTTGGTGCTTTACCTCACTGTGGCTAAGCTGGTACTTAAGGGACTAGACAGAGTCCCCTTTACATTTTCCTCTACTTTTCTCAAGCAGCAAGAGGTCTGGTAATGTGATGACTGGTCTTTGGTTTTGTTTTGTTTCTGCTTTTTTTGTTTTTTCCTCTTCAGTGGCTCTTTCAGCAATATATAGTTTATACATGTACTGTCAGTGATTACCTGATTTTCCTTCCTGTGAAAGTGTTTCTTTGGTGTTTAGATCGTAGTTTATTTGGTGTGCTTTCTAGGGGGAATTATTGCTGGAGCCTCTTTTCTGCCATCTTGTTTTGCCTCCCTCTTGTTTCTTTTTTATTGCTAAGTGGTATTGAATTTCATTCTCGGGGCAACATTGTGGAACCCACCATAAGGAGTTCAACTTTTTCTTATTGTCAAGTCAATCATTTTATCATGTGATCTGAATTACACACATGCACACACACACACACACACATACACAAGTTCACTCTAGTTGTAGTTGTTCTGTGGATAATAGGTAAGAGTAAAAGGATTAATAAAGGTAGAATGGTTAGGAAGCTAGAACTGTAGTCAGACAGAAGATGCAGTATTGCATTTTGGGGGTACTGATGGTGGATGTGGAAATAAAAGAACAAATACAATATATACTTGCAAGGTGAGTTGATAGGATTTGTGGTACAGGACATTTTAAAAAATTAATTTCCACTGACTTTGAGATTTCTGAGGATTTAGATGCCACTGGATCACTTTGTTTTTATAACCTTAGTTTTCTACTAAGTGAGCAGAGTAACTATATAATTGTATCCTGTTACTCATTCCTAATAGGAAACCATATTAAAGATGTGAAAAAATGATGTTATAGGTCTTATGTCTTTGCCAATGGATATCTTAAAATCCACTCCAATAGTCAATGACAATAGAACAAATGTTGAAAGATTGGCAGACATCTTTCAGTGTGCACTTATAGTAGGTGTTATACTGTATTGTTGAATAATTTATAAAATTTGCTGATATTTTGGTACTTTTCTATTTTATTTATATTCTCTAACTTAGTAGTGTATAGAATAAGAATTGAGAGAGTGATTACAAAATAGCAGTGAGCAATAATCTGATTTATTTAAATTGCAGTCTGATTTATAATATATCTAGTTAGAGATTTTCTCTTTCACACACTCTCTTATTTCATAAAGGACTGCTTTATATTCTGAACTTAAAAGTTATTTGATAACTTTTACAATTTTTACATGATGTATGTTAATTCTGTTACATGAGTCAAATGGAATCTGTGGGTAGGTGTAAATAAAATATTTCATTTTGTGTATGGCTGTCCTGCTTTACAAATATCACTTAGGCATAATTTAGATTCATTATAAGAGTTAATCATTTACAGAATGTGTTATATTTCAAGTTGAGGAAAAAATGATTTTACTCAGAATTACTTCAGCCCTTTGCAAACAATAAAATTTTTAGAATATATATAAAATTTTATAAAAATTGTGTAAAATATGTATTTCATTTTTATACATTATATAAATGATTTACTTTATAAATTAACTAATTCATAAAAATTATATAAATACTTTTATAAGCCTTATAAAACTTTAATTTTTAATTTAATTTTATAAAGTTTATAAAATTTATAAACATTAAAACTTTTGATGTGATTTTATTCATATGCAATATTTAAATTGTTTAAACATTAAGAAAAGGATTAAAAGTCATATCAAATATTCTTATTCATGGTTTATATATGTCCCTTAATTTTCATAATATGCACAAATACACATATAATCAGGGACGGTAGAAAATACAGGTAATATTTTGCAGACAAGTAGAATAGTTGAACAAAAGTATGAGAAAGAAATGCCTCTGGGGTAGTAATTATTTTGTTTTCATGTTTACTTGATCTGCTCTGTTTGCCTGGATCTTAATGGAACAATCTACTCATCAGGATTAAACATTCATGAGTCCCTTTAAAGCAGGTGTTTAGTTTTCCCAGCTGTGACTATGGCAGTTCCAAAAAAATTTATAGAGAAAGTAAAGCTCTCATAAGGAAGTGTGTCTTTTACATATGTTTAATTAGCTTTCAAGATTCCCACTGAATTTCACCAAAGTTGAGCTAGTAACCAAAACACCTGTTTGACTTTGAAGACCACTTTTAACAATTACTTTCTGACTTGTCCATTTTCAAATAAAATTAAAAATAGAAGGTATACCCTAAAATTTAAAATTATGGCCTAATTATCTCAGTTCCTCTGGTATTTATTGCTCTAACATCTATCTAGGGATAATCACTGGATATTAATAGGTCAAAGAGCATTTATGGAGTTTTCTTTATAATTTAGAATTAAAGTATTAGTTTAATTGCAATTATTTTCAAATACAATTAACACAAGGAGATCTTAGTATTTAATATTGTAATATTTTAATTATTTTTAACAAGTTGTTAGAATCTGTAATTTTATTTCATTGTATCAAGTAATATCTAGCAAATTAAAATAGAATAATAATGTTAAATATATTTTTCAATTTAAATNTTTTAATTTCTAGACATCCAGAACCATTTGGCTGTAGAGAAGTTGCCCCTCACTATCTCTGAGTGGTCTCTTATTATTGACTTATTTTAGACCTGCTTAATCTTATAAATATGTACTTAATTATATATTTTAATTGCAAATAAACTAAAATCTTGTTGTAAAATTAGTTGTGATTCACCACTTCTCTAAAAGTAATATGAGGTTTCCATGATTATCCTAGGTGTTTGTTTTCAAGACTGTGTACAATTTTAAAGAATATTGTAATAATAAATAAAACTCTTGAGATAAATTTCTCATTCTCAAAATATGATGGTTGGTTAATTAAGTTGTTATGGATGTAGTTTTTATTTCCTGTAATATCAAGTGGCTTTCAGTAGATAATTTTTAATCACACCAGTGACAGTAATTAATGGAAATTAGAGCCCAAAACAACAACCACAAAAATTCCCAACATTAGGATCTCGATAAATACAATATAGTTGATAATATGGTGCCCAATGCAAACTTTAGAATTTATGTTATACACAGCATATGATGGGGACCACACTCCTCATGTTATAGCATGAAAAATTATATTAGAAAAGATTATAAATAAGTTGACAATGAAAATATAAATATAACTAGGAGAAATGCATGAATTAAAAGCATTATATTTTATAATGTTCCTTCCCTATTTTAGAATTATGCTTGTTTTTCTCATACTTTTCTATTCTGTGTTTTATAAAATGATTACAGTTTTCTTTATCAGCTGTAAAAAATTATGCTATTTTTTGAAAACAATATTTTGAAATTCTATTAGATAGTATATATCAATGTGGTATTATTTTGAATTTTGCATTATCTTTAAACCAGCACAAACTGAGAGAATCCTGAGATATATAATCACAAAGAAAGTAAAGCAGTCATTTATTGTTAGCTGTCCTTTGTTGTTGTTATATTTTTATTTGTTTGTTTT
Source organism: Rhinopithecus bieti (assembly GCF_001698545.2). Classification (NCBI taxonomy): domain Eukaryota; kingdom Metazoa; phylum Chordata; class Mammalia; order Primates; family Cercopithecidae; genus Rhinopithecus; species Rhinopithecus bieti. The sequence continues at coordinate 369,516 of NW_016814129.1, forward strand.
TTTGAGACAAAGAGTGCAGTGGACCAATGTCGGCTTACTGCAAATTCTGCCTGGATAATTTTTGCATTTGTAGTAGCAATGGGGTTTCACCATGCTGTCCAGACTGGTCTGTAACTCCTGAGCTCCAGGGATTCCCCTGCCACCGCCTCCCAAACTGCTGGGATTACAGGTGTGAGCCACCATGCCTAGCCTATCAGCTGGGTTTTGAGTTAACCCTATGGTAGAGCTCCAGTGTGCTTAGCTGGAACACAAAAAAGGCAGCTTTCCCCTATCCTGCGCAGTCTGAAATCTGAAAATTTGTTTTTTATTGACATTCAAATAAAAGTTTTATATTTGTTTCCTGATTTATTTTACACCAATTAGTGTTTACTCACCTGCTATTTACTGGCACCCTTCTGAACAGCAGGGAAAATAAAAATTAAAACTTCTCCCTTCCTGTTGTTTGTATTCTAGTGAGGAAGGAGGGGAGATAGACATGTAAGCAATTAAAAGATTGGTTACATCACGTAGTAGGGAAATAATGACCTCCAATGCATGAATTTTTAATGGAGAGCTGAAGAGAGAGAAGATTTAATGATTGGTGCAAACATATCTGCTACATCAGAGTTCAGCTCATCAACCCTTAATAAACCGAGGCTTTAGCTCATTAACCCTAGATGGTTGAGCTTGGGACATAAAGCAAAATAGAAGGTTGTTGTAGAAAGCAACATTTAACATATGAAATACACATGGAGAAGGGGAGAGAAAGAAGAGAGAATGCATGAAATTAAAAATAGGGAGTAGTAGGGGTTACTTCTAAAAGGAGAAGGCCTAGATCTTTGTGTCCTTCAGAGTGGTGCAAAGTATAAAGTAAGAAAGACAATCAATTCTAACTAAGGGAACATAAGAAATTAAGAAGCATCTTAATTAGAAATTAATGAGCATCTTTCATGAGGAAATGGAGCATGCTACTATTTCCACTAGTTCTATCATCTTGATAGAAAAAATGTGCAAGCAAAAGAGTTCTTTACACCTAGGATGTAGCTGCAAAATTAAAATAAAAGAAAAGATTAAAAGTAAGGAAATCAAAGAACATGGCCACCACTCTCACAACCCTGATTATGTTAGAGGAAGCATCAAGAAAGACCATAACTATATATATCACCAAATTGAACTTAGCATACCAACATTACCCATTGTCATGACAGCTCAAGAATTTTACTATCCTAAAACCTGAATAACCCTTTTCCCTAGGGCTGAAGTGACTTGACCATTTCTTGAAGACTGGGAGAGGATGATGTGGAGGAGTCTTGAGTGCTCTCTAAAAATTTAACAAAGGTTCTATTTTAAAGGAGTTCCGTTGTCTGATACATAATCTAGCAGTTACAAATACGTTAGAGATACTATTATCAAAAAAAAAAAAAAATTTTTGAGAAAAGAATACCATACTCCTAGGCATACTAGGTGGAGGACAAATGAAAGATGGTTCCCTTCAGTCATTACAATTATACTTCTTATTACTTATTTGGTGAAGTTCAGACCCTTAATATCTGTTGTTAAAATGTGTCTCACACCAGTTTATTCACACTTGATATTTTAATAATGGCTTTTATTATTTGTAACATTTTAAACCTGATTATCAGATATTAGTGTAACCTTGAGCTACACATTTTTCTTATAAAAACTTCTGTAATTTTCAAGCATGCATGCATAGACACACACACATACAAACACACATACTATATATATAGTTTATAATTATTCAAATTTTATACACAAAATCCCTTGGGCTCAGTGTAGAGGTAAGACAACTGCCAAGTTTTGCAAACATTATAAGGAATGGAACCAGAACAGGTCTCATTTCAAAGACTCTGTGATTTTTACTGACTAAAATTTTCAGACGTGATGGCAATGATAATCCCTTATCTCCTATAGCATTCTTTACTTTAGAAAGCACTTTTATTTCTTTTATGTCGGGTAATCACATCATCAGCTCTGAGTAGGTAGTACAAGCATTTTATTCCCATTTGACAGGAAAATAATTTTGAATATCAAAGTGTTATACAAATATAACATGATATTATTGGTATTTGTGAAAAATAAACTTGAGTGGCAAACAATTGAAACAATTTTTACCACACCACTCTTCTGTTGTCTATTATAAAATTCCATTGATTTTTATAAGCTGTCTAGGACTAAGTTGACAGTATAATTTAGTGATGAAATACAATCCAAGTTGATGGTAAAGTTGTCAGAAGAATGAAATATGTAAGTACCAACATTTGCACCTAAAACTTAGTTGTTAAAATGAAATGTTGCTTCAGGACACCAAGCTCCATTGCTTTAAAATATGTTTTTATTTTTCACACAATGCAATCTTTTCGAATTCCCGAAGTTAAATGAAGCATAGATTGGGAACATCCACCATTCTCATCACAGCTGCTAAAACATCATGGAGCACATTGCAAGCTCAATGGAAAAGAAATTAACTGCCCATCTGTGCAGTGTATATTTTTTGGTTTCTCATACTTGATTAGCAGGAGGATTTTTAAGCACGTGATAATCCAATCATTTCACAGAGATTTTGTGTGAAATTTGGACATGAACTATAAAACATAAGACCTTTACTTTACCTGGAATCTTATAAAAGCAAGTAGAACCTGTTTCAAGAATAAGTTATAATATTGCAATTTAAGAAAATATTTTAGAGAACTAGTGTCAAGAATAAGTTACAATATTGCAATTTAACAAAGTATTTTGGAGAACCAGTGTCTCTGAATCAGATAGTTAAGGATTAACAGCCTCAAAACTAGCATTTGAAGAACATTAAATATGGGCCATTCAGGGTGCAGGGATAAAGTAATAGCTCTCAAATGGGAAAGAGGTTATTATTTTTTTCACGACAAAAATACAAATGCAGCCAGGGAATCAGATAGTTTGTATATGGCTTTGCTAGTCTGCATTAAAAAATTACTCTCAAACCAAACATGTATTCTGTCTTAGCCTACAGAAAACTCTTTTCAAACCAGTAAACAGCTATAATCAATGGACTTTTAACAGTAAATATATAGAAAAAATAGTTGAAATTTGGTAGCAATTATAAAAAGCAATAATCAATGTAATGGGACAATTTATGACTTAAAATTATTGAGATATTTTAATGCTATTTATATTCTACACAATATACAGTCTGAATAAGGACCAGGAGATGGTGACGTAAATGTGTAGCATATTCACGTTCAGTCAATCTTTCTCATTTGTCATCTGTGTACTTCATGGAACAGAAAGAGAAAACTTTGAAAAATTCAAAAGATAAGGGAGAAACAGATATTCCAAGTCAAAAAATACACTCTTTACTTTGAAACCAATACCGGAGAGGTAAAGTATTTGGCAAGACATCCCATGTCATGCAGACCTAAAAAAAGAGTTATTTAGGCAATTTTCAGCCTCTCTTTAAAAAAAAATAAAAATTAAAATTAAAAAAAAACTGAAAATAATAGTTCTTTGAATATAGTAAACTTTCAAATTATCTCTAAATCTCAGCTACTTTCCATCTACATTTAAGGAAGAATTTTAGAAGAAAATGAGCTGCAGCTTTGCTATAACAGAAGCTAGGGTCATAAGTTACAGCAAGCGAGAATGGAATGGGAATAGGAATCAACCAACCAACCAGGTGAACTTTGAATTTAATTTAGAAAATGTGCTTTATGATCCATTTTTTTAATTAAAAAATAGTATTTAAAACTCATTCAAAATTTAGTGACTTGCTGTAATAAGCTTTTGTTTTCATGCTTCCAGGTCTGTGGATGGGAAGAGGCTTGGCTAATCTCAGCTGGGCTTGGATGGTTAGCTCTGTTTCAAGCAGTGTTAGGTTCAGCATCGTTTCATTTGTGGGTTAGCTCCGAGTATATGACGTTTCTTTTATCTTCCTTAGTTAGAAGTACCCAGGGCATGCTTTCTGATAGAACAGCAGGAGTTCAAGGGCCAAGAGAAACTATGCAAGCACATTTTAAATCCTGTGAAGACTCCACAACCATTCATAATCCACTAGCCAAAGCAAATCTTATGACCAATCTCTGAATTAGAGAGATAGGAAAATACACTACACAATTATGAGAGGAGGCACGAAAGGCATTCCGAACGGGTAGGTATTGGAAACAAAGTCATAATATACTACAGATTGACCACATAATTCATGGAAGAAATGTGTAACATGCCTAGAAATAGCTCTTTGCTGACTACCATGAAAATAAGAGGCAAAGTGGATACATTGCTTAACTGACTATTTTGTTTTGTGATAAATATCTTAAGAGTTGCATTGGTCTTATTTTCAACACAAACCAATGGGTCATGGTGAATATAGAGAATCTTTAAAGGAACTGACCATCATAACTATCTGAGGAGGGAAGAGGGAAACTGATGCTAAAGAATCTCAGCTAGATATGGAGTGTCCAGGAAGGATTATTTATTTTTGCTTTCAAGTTTTACTCTGACATCAATTTTTCATAGTTTGCTGCCAGCGGGAACTATATGCACAGGGAGATATCCAAGAGGAAAGCAAAGTAAACAATCCATAAGTGGGTATTGATGTTTTTCTTTTAAATTATTTTTTGAGTTGCACTAAACATTGCAACTATCTGGCATGCAACTATAAGAAATGTACAGTCCCTTTCCCAGAGGAGGAGATAGTCTTTGAGTGATATTTACTCTTCTCTGTGCTATCTGGTTACTAGATTAATATGATTAAAATTTAAAATACTTCAATGCTACAGTATATAATGAATATATCTTATGTTAGGTAATAAGTGAGTACAAGAGGAAAGAAAACAAAGATAAGTCAATTTATCATCAATCTATCATCCAACTACATATGTATATGTACACACAAACATCTTGAAAGCAAAATAAGGATAAAGTACTCATGACAGTCACAGTTCTTATTTTTGTTACTGGTCATGTGGTCATAGTTGGTATTTATAACTACTTTCTTCCACTATTCATTCTGTATTTGTTTTGTCTTCAGCAAGCACTTCAACTGGTTATGGTGTTTTACCTCTTTACCTGCAGAGGTGACTCAAGCCTTCTGCTATGTTCTGAATGTGTCCCTTAAAATATATATGTTGGAAATTTTATCCTCAATGTAAAAGTGTTGGGAAGTGGGGCCTAATGGGAGATGTTTAGGTCATGAGAGTTCTGCTGTCATGAATGGATTAATGGCATTGTAAGAAGGGCTTACAGAAGCATGTTCCTCTTCTGCCCTTCTGTCATTTAAGGACACATTGTGCATCAACTTTTAACCTTTCACCTGGTGCTGTAAGTGGATGCAGCAAGAAGTCCCTCAATAGATGATGACGATTTGATGTTGGATTTCCCATAGAAACTATGAGAAATACACTTCTGTTCCTTATAAATTACTGTCTGTGGTCTTCAGTTAGAGAAGCATGGAAAGATTAAGACATTTTTATTTCTGAATGGTCTACTCCATTATTGGAAAAGCCTGTTTTAAATTGTAGTTTTTCATTGACCTTAACCACAAGGCATAAGATTACTAAGAGATTCCCTAAGGGAGCTCCTGTATTAAAGACATACTCTTCCTTACCTCTATTGTGGAGGAGTAGGCCAATTTCCCAGTGGTATTCAAAATTAATCACTCCAGCAAACACCATGACTTCCTTTCTTTTTCCTCTTGAAGAAGCTCAAAGTGACGACATAGTCATCAGTTCCAGTTCAACAGAGTTATTACAGTTTTACCTAGAAAGAATTCCATTCTCTGGAACTAAACCATTTTGGCCAGCAGATCATAAAGTCACTGGAACAGGAAGCAAAAATTTTCCCAGTGTGCCATTAGGGGTAATAGCAAGAGGTTCCATTCTCATTTCCATTCCTTGATTCATGGACCTGTGAATCCTGGTTACTGGGAAAAGAGAACTTTACAGTGGATGTTGATCCAGAGCACATACCACCTTCTGGAGCTACTTTCTGAAGCCCTACAAGATACTGCCAGCAGCTCTAACTGAATCTTTAAATGGCCATTTCATCAAACCAGCTACTTACGGCGGGGACATGGTAGAGTCAGTGAATTCCATGAGCGTGAGTTCATTGCCTCACTTCTTTTGTTCTGAAGTGTGTTACTTGATCAGGAGCAATGCTGTATAGAATATTGTAATAATTAATAAGGCATTCTTTAAGTCCATGGGTGGTAGTTTTGGCAGAGGAATTACATGCAGGGAAAGCAAATCTATATTCAGAGTGTCTATTTAAAAAAAAGACAAAACACTGCCCCTTCTATGAGAGAAGCTGATCACTTCAGGGAATGATGCCATATCAAAGGCTCAGTGTTGATCTCTACTGCTAGCAGTTTGGCCACTTGATAGAGGTCATAACCAAGTTGACCTTGGTAAGTGTGAATCTCTTTTGCTGAGCCCTTGCATAACCTCCACCCTTGACACCATGGCCACTCTTTACACGAGCCAGCAGGGAAAGAGGCTGACTAGAATTCACATAAATGGTTATCCTTTTCCACTTGATGGTTAAAATTCTCCTCTTTTGAGGCTATTCTCTGAAGAAAATTTGCATGAAAAACAATTATTTTTAATGTTTTTGTCAAGTCAGAGGGGATATCTCACCCTAAATTTGTTACCAGGTTTTCAATCACATTCTCTTAAATTCCCTGACCACCCAGTCCAATTGTTGACCACAGCCCATAATTGGTATATGACCACAACTCTGGCAATTTTTCCTTCCAAAGAAAGTAAACTACGGTCTCTATTAAGGCCCCACAGGCTGAAAGTTGTTTTTCCAAAAAGAAGTAGTTATCCTTGGGAGATGGCAGGGCCTTGTTCCAGAATCCTAAAGACCTTTGCTAAATTTTACTTGTAAGAGACTGTCAAATATTCCAAACAGCATCCGTATCTGCTACTGAGACTTCAAGCACCAAATTGATTGGCTATGCTGGACCATAAGGTCCAAGTAGCATAACAACTTGCACAACAGCCTGAACCTGTTGTAGAGTTTTCTCATGTTCTGACCAAGCCAAAAGTAGCAGTGTTTTGGGTCACTGGGCAATGATTCAGCATAACATACTCAAGGTATGTTGCCTCTAAAATTCAAAGAGGCCAGCTAGGTGTTATATCTCCTTCTTCCTTACAGGAGGGGCCTGATGAAACAATACATTCTTTACCTTAGATGGTGTATCTTGATATGTTCCACACCACTAGGCTCCCAGAAGTTTAACTGAGACAGAAATCCCCTAAATTTTAGTCATATTTATTTTCCATCCTCTCAAACCCAAATGCCATACCAATAAAAGTCTAGGGTAGTTACCACTTTTTGCTAAGTCCAATAAGTATAATATCATCAATGTAATGAACCAGTATGATATCTTAGGAAAAGAAAAGGCAATCAAATTCCCTGGAAGTTAAATTACAAAGTAGTACTGAAGGGTTTATATAGCTCTGAGTCGGGACAGTGAAGGTGTATTACTAGCTTTATCAGCTGAAAGCAAACTGCTTCTGATGGGCCTTATGGATATGTACATACACACACACACGCTATATATATTTATATATTTGTATATATTTATATATTTATATATATACATTTAGCAGATCAGTAGTTGCATGTTACTGTAGGATTAATTGAAAGCCTAAGAAACCTTAACATTGCCAGATTAAGATTACAACTGCTTAGATTTAAATTCTGAATGGCAGCTTCTATACTTTATTTCTTTGTCACGAATATTAAACTTTCTGTCCCTTAGTCCCTCATCTGTAAAATTGAGATGACAGTGGTATCTAATGTGTACATTTACTTTAATCATTGGATCAGCTAACACCACTTAAAACTTTTAACACAAACCTTGATACTTATTACTCAACAAATACTGACCATGCTCATTTTAGCCTTCAGTATGTTACAGAAGACTGAGCAAGATGTGTGGTCATGGAACGAACAACTAATTTGGTTGAAGGTATCACTATGGATTACAGAACAGTTAAAACAGAGATAAAGTTTTTTTTATGGTAGTACTTTATTCAGTATGCAGGGTAATGCCAGAGTAAGATGTGGTAAGAGGAACGTGACTATGTGTGTCTTGCTATTGATGTTCATGAAGAGGACAACTTGTTATATTATTAGGGGAATCATGTATGCAGTGTCCAGGTGCAGGGTGCCTGGTGCATAAGTGTCTAGATGTGGATTGGGTCAGGTAGGATATAGATTGAAAATGATTTAATTATTTTATCTTAACATTTTTGGTTGCTTAATAAAATTCTATCATTTCTATCCTTCTTGGATAGATTTATGTTGAACTTGTGTAACTTTTTATTCTGTCCTGCCTCAGATACCTTTTGTTTGATATTTTCTTTTTTATTCTTAAAAATCTGTCTCAGATTGCATATCTTTCAGATATGTAATGATTAAAATTGTAACTCGTTTTTTCCTGCTTGTATACAGAGTAACTATGTGAGAAAAAAAGCTTTTAATTTTACACGAATAGCTACAATGTTTAGCTTATGGGAAAGCAGTCTATATTAAAATCTTATTCTTTACAGGGTCAATACCCATTAGAGTCAAGCTTCCACCAAATGTTCAATAACTGCTAGTTAGTGATCTCAGTGATGAAAAATACTCTTTTAAATTTCTTAGCCTCAGAGACTATTTATTATTATGTCATACAACTGTCTAGTACTATTATTCCAAACATAAGGGATATAATAGGTCATGAAACTATTTCATATTCTTGGGTTACCCTAACCCAAATCATTGTTTTTAAAAACCCCATCTTTAACTACCCATAATGTATAATCATCATTCTTCCTTTCTGTGACAGATTAAAGCAGCTTGCAAGTTATAAAACTGATTTAATTCTGGGTAGTAAATGTATTTCTTCAAAATTTAAACACCTTGTTCGTTTTTATATATCAAAAATATTTCTTGGTAAGAAATATCAGTTTGTTGCTGTAGCCATTTGCAGCTTTGATTTAATGTAAACTCTGTATATTTTCAATTTTTTTTTTATTATTTATAAGAGTTCAGGATTACTGTTCTTTCAATAGCCATGGGATGATTGCTTGTTTTCTCTCCTGGGACATATAAATGGAATGAGAAAAGTCACTCCTGGGAAAAGTTGAATCTAGAAAAGGTGCTAAAGCTATGTAGTGGAGTCTACTAATAAACAAAACAAAAACAAAACCAAGTAAAATAAATCTTGATGTAAATTCTGTTATGCATGGAAGCTTTATATTTTTATGTAGTAGTTTTAAATGTTATTTTATTTATGCTGTTCCCCCATTTTCTTCCTTTTATAAATGAAATTCAATCTGCCAATGATTACATTTATTTTATTAGGGTTTGTGGTTGCTAGTGGTGGTTTTTAGAGATATTTAATTTCAACAACTGTGCATGAATATAGTACAACTCTTACAATTAGGTGGAATTAGATCTTCATAAAATGAATTCTGATCACAGAGAAAACTAAAACAAAACAAAAAACAAACAAAATGCCATGCTTCTCCTTTTAAGCAGGACAGTAATCTTTGAGAAATTTGAGAAGTATAGATAATATCTTATTCTTCATTTCAAACAATCATGTATAGTTGTAAAACACTTTCACATATCATATACTTTTTCCAAAATTTTTAAAAGGATAATTTGTGATTTAAAATGATAAAATGACTTTATTAGTCAGAGAATTGTCATATCTGAGACTTGAGAGCAAATCTTGGGATTACATATATCACTATAGTTCTTAAAACTAGCATATGCTGTGTAAATGTCAAATAAGGTAATATTATTTTAAATGTTATAATTAACATAGAAAAGGACATATTATACTTAGGATATAATATACAATATCAAAGTATCTCAAACATTAATGCTAGAATATGTCACATTTAATAGAGTTTTCAAGAATAAATTTAGGCCAATTAGGTTTCTTTTTTAAAGAATGTAAAGTCAGTATATTGATTCTTTCTCAATAAAGATCTTTGAAATAATTTAAATTGTGTCCGCATTTAATCAATGAGCAAGTCTTTATGTATTATGTAAGATTTAGATAATCTGCTTAATTTGACAAATTTAGTTATATTGTATACATCTTGTATATTTTTGTCTATGTAATTTTGTCTCAGAATTGAGCTGGAGTGTATTTATTTAGTACTTTTTGTCTTTTTTTTCCCACTAACATCAGCAATTTGGCTCAGTTCTAAATATTAAACAACTGCTAGAGTTCTACATATTAAACTATTACGCTGTACTAATAAGTAAGTTAATGATTGCATGGTACATAAAGCAAAGCCCTATTCCTTGCCAAGTTAATAGTCTAATGGGTAAAACACAAGTGCAGCAGATTATTTCAATGTGCAAGTTAAAGGGTTGTCCAGGAAGCTTCATAGAGTCACAGAGGACAGACATTAATTGTGCTTATCAGCTCGGAAAATAATGCCTGAACTTTTCTCGTGTGTTGTAATTCTTTCAAACATTGGCTCACTTTACATAAAAGTGAACCCCTGTTCCAGAATATCACCTTCTTTAAGTTCAATAATTATGTACTCCGATGAAAAAAGTTCCCTGAGTTTCTGGCTTTAGCGCTGCAATATCCAGAAAAGCTAAATTTCAGAGAAATTTGGGTTTTTATGCCCCAGTGGCCAAATGTATCCCTTAATAATGTCTTCATTTTATGTAGAAAATAACTTGAGGAAAGTAAATTATGGCTCCTTTCTCCTGAAGTCCATATGCTGTACTGGCCTCCTGAAAGTGGACACTCTGGATGCTATGCAGGTTGCTAAGCCCTTTGAAATTAAACTCTATCATAACCAGGGAATTGGGTTGGCTGAATCCATACACCACTTGCTGTGCTGCTTTGTAAGTGCCAAATCACTAGCCTGTACCTCCAAGATCTTGACAAAGATCTTCTTCAAAAACAGATATTTTCTTATGCACTGTTTTAGTCATTGAACCTGGCACTCTTACAAGCACATAGTTCAATATGCTCAGTAAATATATAGGTCTTGAAACGGAAATGCATTTTTTTTCACTGCTAGGATACTAGTTGTATTGTGTACTAAACTGTGAAGATTCTGAAAAAAGGATGGGAAAGTAAGTTTTCTAAAGTAATATAAGTAAATACTTAATATAGAGCCAAATTATTTTCAAGTCTTTATTTCTTATTTAGAGATTTGATTTGGGAGAACATTTGATTCGCTTTCATTACTCAAGGCTGACATCTTTGGTATTGAATTATAAGTCTCTGGCTGGTTACTGTAACTTGTCAATCAGTCAGAATCTCCAGTGAACAGATCTACTCAAGCCAGGAACTGATGGCAAAGATATGGAAGAAAGGAAGTACAGCAGAGAGCACACCAGTAATCCCTAATATTTTGTCCATCAGCAAAATCACATCCCATGAAAACATACACTGAACTACAGAGAACTGGACTAATGATTGGATATGCTATTGAACAAAAGGACACTCATTTAGTTGAAAAAAATCACATTAGTGTAACTATACCAGCATTTGTATTAGTGTTGGCAAAATGTATATCATTTCTGTTATTTTATATTTAACATTTTGTGTTTTGTATTTAAGATTTATCCTGAAAGCAACATGTTTTTTTCTCTACAAAAGGTTTCAGTTTCTTTAGAGTTTTATCTTTAATTTTACTCATCATTATGTATAGCTCACATCAAATCTGATTACCAAACCCAGTATTTTTGTAAATGTTTGATTTTGCTATTTAATCTTTTTAAAATTAAATGGCAACGAGTCTCAGCAGAGTCAACTTATATCATTGGCATGTACTTGTACAGTTTAACTGCAGTGTGGTATAAATCAGTTGATTTCTAATAAAAATGAATAGGTTGTTTAGAGTGAAATTTGCTAATAATGTCATTTAATTAAAATATGTGATTCTCATTACAACCCTTTTCTAAGATAATCAATTATGTAGCCATGAAAAATCATGCTGAATGTATTATTTTTTCAGAAAATGTATTTTCATAGCTAATATTTGTGGATGCTAAAATCTGTATTTTATACACATAAGTCAGTGTTTCAATTATTTGTCCATTTATTGTAATGCATTACTTATTATTAATATATTTTGAGTAAGACTCACAAATATGTTCATGTAAAATTAGTTCTTTTTAGAACTACGTATGTACACATGATTTAAATGATTCTTCATAGATACTGCTTTTTTGGCATTGTTGCACATCTTAAATGTATGCAATATTTATTAAAGATAATTTTAAAAAAGATTTCAACTTTTATTTTCTATTCAATGGGTGTATGTGCAGGTTTGCTACACAGATACACAGTGTGATGCTGAGGTTTGGGGTATGGTTGATTCTGTCATCCAGGTAGTGGGCAAAGTACTCAACGTGTAGTTTTTCAGCCTGCAACAATGCTCCTTCCTTCCCCGCTTTAGAGTACCTGGTGTCTTTTTTTCCCACCTTTATGTCTACAAGTACTCAACATTTAGTTCTCACTTATAAGTGAGTACATGCAGTATTTGGTTTTCTGTTTCGTGTAAGACAATGACCCCTAGCAAATTAACAATCTAATATTGGGAAAAAGAGAACTAGAAAAAAAACAACAAGACAAAAAAAGAGAGAGAGAGAGAGAGAGAACAAACCTTCCCCAATGCTAGCAGAAGAAAATAAATAACTACAAACAGCAAAGAATTGAATGAAATTAATACCTCAAAATTTATACAAAAGATCAATTGAACCAAGAGCTGGTTTTTCAAAAGAATAAACAAGAGTGATAGACCATTAGCGGCATTGACAAATAAAAAGAAAATGGAAAGATCCAAATAGCGACAATTAGAAATGACAAAGATGACATTACAACCAGCCAATCCCACAGAAATCCCACCTTCATGCTCACAAATTTGAAAATGTAGAAGAAATGAATAAATTTGTGAAAACACACAGCCTCCCAAGATTGAATCAGGAAGAAAGTGAAAACCACAACAGACCAATAATAATAAAGGTAGAACATTTATTTATCCTAAGAAATAAGGAATTTATATATATTATCACAACTACAGCAATTTGCATTGTTACAGAGTCATATGTTAAACATACATATTAAACATTTATATTTAAATATAAAACATATATCTATCTTTCTCTCTTGATGTGCATTTCTAACTTGGCAAAATCAGCTATCATATATGTGAGGTATTTCTATGTATTTTATTCTGTTCCTTTAGTATTTTGTTTGTCTTTGTGCTATCTATCATCCATCTATCAATCTATCAGTAGATAGATAGATATAGATACAGATATAGACAGAGATATGATAAAGTTGTTACAAGGAAGCATGTTCCAGCTACTAGCCATATCTGGCACAGTTTGAGCACCAAATTGAAAAAAGTGAAGGCATTTCAAATGTCACATGTGTATACTGATAATAAACAGCTGAATAAATGTGGAAAAATGGAGGTCTCTTACTTGTAGCACAGATTAGTGACTGTTGAGAAAGAGGCTGGAGTGGACAAAGTCAGTTATTTTATTTTATTTTATTATTTTATTTTATTTATTTTATTTCTTTTTATGAGACAGAGTCTTATTCTGTCGCCCAGGCTGAAGTGTAGTGGTGCGATCTGGGCTCACAGCAAGCTCCGCCTCCCGGGTTCATGCAATTCTCCTGCCTCAGCCTCCTGAGTAGCTGGGACTACAAGCTCCTGCCACCACGCCCAGCTAATTTTTTGCATTTTTAGTAGAGACGAGGTTTCACCGTGTTAGCCAGGATGGTCTCGATCTCCTGACCTCGTGATCCGCCCTCCTCGGCCTCCCAAAGTGCTGGGATTACAGGCGTGAGCCACCCAGCCCATTGTAGTAAAGATTGGATGAACAAAACCATCATTGGATACTAAATCCAAGGTAGCATTATGATCAGAGGTGGATGGTTGTGTAGAATTTAACTGTCTCCACAGGGCTTTACTGACCTCATCCCTGACAGTCTCCAATATGCCAAGCATTTTCTACTTTATTTCTGCTTCTGAAATGTTTGCAGTCTTGTAAAGATATGACCAACACTTTTACTAGCTCTCTAAATCTCTGAGTCTACATGAGAAATCATAGGTACTCCTTGTATCTGGATTTTTGTTTTTTTAGATTCGTTCATGTTGTTACCTGTATAAGAAATTCATTCATTGTTACTGCTGAACATATCACTATTTGTGTTTCAGTCACTGATGGACGTTTTTATTGTCTCTAGTTTGGAAGTATGATATAGAAGAATGCTGTGAAAGTTTTATTGGATTTGAAGTATTAAAGTTGGGGGGTTTAGTGTTCATTATCCTGATAACTAATAATATTGCATATCTGCATATGCTTATTAGCCATTTGCAAATCCTTTGAATGATATATCTAAACATTTTGCCTATATATTTGGGGTGTTCTAAAAGCTAAGACTTTTTATATTGTCTACATACAAGTTCTTTGTCGTAAAAGTGCATTTTGAATATTTTCTCCTGTTTTGACTTACCTTTTCATTTTCTAAATGATTTACTTTTTTAAATACATTCTAATTTTAATGAGGATTAATTTACTTTTATCTTAGGATTAGACATTTATATATTTTATCTAAAAATCTTTGCTTATCACAATTTGTAAAATATATTCTTATATTTTCTTGTTTAATTTTTATAATGTCAGTAGTTGTCTTTAAGTGTGTAGTACACCTCAAATCAATGTTTGCTTTTGGTCTGTGGTGGATTCAATATTTATATTTTGCTGTAAATATCCAGTTCTTTCACCATAATTTATTGAAAATTTATTCACTAAAGTTACATGTTTTATTTTTTTTTATTTTTTATTT
>NW_016814129.1:388402-398146 GCF_001698545.2 Rhinopithecus bieti
AAAAAAAAAAAAAAAAAAAAAAAAAAAAAAAAAAAAAAAAAGATAACTTGGTTGCAAGAGTAAAACACTTCTAAAATTTTTCCCTCTGGCATGGAACAAGTCTCCTGTCTTAATAAAAGCCTGCATAGATATCCAGAAAAAATAAACTTTTGTTCTTTTAAGCCACTGATATTATAGCTACTGATATTACAGCATTATCTAGCCTCTCATAACTTATGAAAGAAGTGTTACTTATTTAAAAAAAAAAAAAGAACACTTTTCCTTGGCTTAGGATCCAGGAACAGCTATTATTTTAATGAAACTGTTCAGGAGAGTTGGAATAATCCATCAACATTACATTGTTGAGAATATTTGATATAATTTACACATGTGCACACTGAAAAACAAATAAGTTCATTTGGTACAAATCTTGCCTATGACAAAGTATAGCATAGAAACTCTAAGTAATTAATGTATTTGTTCCAGGGAAGATTTTGAAAAAGCAGAATATTAACAACATTGATTACAATTGGCTTCATCTCAAAAGGTTTCGCAAAAAATCGATAGCCTAGCACACAGTGACTGATACATTTTGAGAAGTCATTTCAAACTTAAGCAGTAAATGATAAAGCTTAGAAATATTTTAACAACTTTAAGCTATTTAAACTCAGAAATACTCAATACCAACTCAAGAATCAAGAATATGCCTGTCACAGCCATTGTAAAGACAACCTTTAAATCTACAGATAGATTAAATCAGGATTGATTGAATTATCCCAGAGTGAAGACACAATAAAGAATGTAGTATGCAGTGAAATATTTCAAATGGGCAAACTGGCACTACAAGATTCTCCAGGCAATTTTATATTTTCTGTGCTCCAGCCTTAAAACTACTACCTTATTTTCTCCTTTTAAAAAAATTTATATTTTTTAATTGACAGATAAATTTGTATATATTTATGATATACAACATGATGTTTTGAAGTGTATGTATACTTTTTGGAATGGCTAAATCAAGTTAATTGACATTTATATTACCTTAGATAAGAAAAACAGTATAGGAATTTCTCAAAAAATTAAAATTGAATACATTCCTTCTTAAAGGAACTGATTATTTTAATTAGCAAATGGTGTTTAGAAAACAAGCTATGAGTGTATTTTCATCATATGTGCTTTTTCCTCTGAACGAACTAGACACCATGATCCTCTTTTATTACACTGATTTTGTCACCTGACTTATGTCGTTTATTGTTACCCAGATGAAGAAACCCAAGTAGACAGTCTGAGATGTTGAGATGTGGGCAAGATGCATTAGGGACATGTTTAACACAGGGCAGGCCAATATGAAGGTACTAAATGACTATAGAAAGAAACATAAGCAGATGGAAAAACACACAAAATTGAGAGATGAGACATGCAGGTAAAGCGAATGCAGTTCTATATGCAAAAACAAGCAAGAGCAAAATGAATTCTGCTCAAAGACATGCTCCTGTTGGCACCTCCTTATATTCCCAGAATTAAATGGGAAAGAAAAATCTATACACAATTGCTACTATATTTTAATAAATTTGACTCGTAACTTCTCAGTCTTTTTTACTTTAACCCTTCTTCCTTTAAAAACTGAGTATTAAAAAAAAAAGAATGAGTGTGACAATTCTACTTCAACTAAACTTTTCAAGTTCATACAAGCTATGCAAAAAGCAGAAATAAATGCATAATAAAATATAAACAAATGTTATAGAGAAGTATTTATGGCCAGAAAGCATTTTTCAATTAAGAAAAAAGTTATCAAATAAATAACATTAACTTATTATTTCATTCATTGATTCAGTCAACATTTATTAAGCACCTATTATATTTTGTCATTTTCTGTATGCTGGAAATACATTAGCAGACAATCTCTCACCTAATTGGAAATTTTAGTTGTCAGGTGGGTGATAAATCAGTATATTATTACCTTTGTTTATATTAAATGCTTTGTGTTAGAACCAAACAGAAATGAAGAATAAATAAACAATTTTTCAAAGAGTGATCATAGAAGCTTAAGTAACAAAAGGATGTGAAAGGATAAGCTATATGCATATCTAAAAGAAGAATTTTCAGACAGAAATAACAGGCTATCCAGGACAATGGTGGTGCATTTCACAAACAGCAAAGAGGCTGGAGTCCAGTGAGACTTGGGAAGGACAGTAGAAGCTGAGATCAGAGTAGTAACAGGGAGCCAGATCAGAAAGTGGCTAAATTAAACTGGGACTCTTAACTCCAAGAGCAAAAGGAGCCATTGGAGAGTATGGGACAATGAAATGAAATGATCAGCTTTTGAGTTTACAAGAGCACTACCGCCACTGTATAGGAAGACAAGGGCAGAAGCAAGAAAACTAAGTAGGAAGCTATTGTAATAATTAATAAGAGAGAAGAATTGCCTTTAACTAGGTGCTCTTAGAGGAGATAATATAATGCTGAATTAATGTGGATGTTAAGCCTTCAGGGCTTACAGATGGAGTTGAACAGCATATGAGAGAAATAGTAATGTTAAAAATGCCTTAAATATTTTAGCATAAGTAGTTATCAGGCTAAAAGGAAGGAAGACTTTAAAAGAGTTATATGTTTCATGTAGAAGGACTAGAATTTCTCTTTTACACATATTAAACCAATGTAGAAATGCTAAGAATACAATATTTATTTTCTGGAGTTCAAGAAACTATTTGGAGAAAAACATGTGGATACTGTCAGCTGTCAACATACAGATTTTTAACAATTAATGAAACTCGATAGGATTACCTAGGAAGTATGTGGAGAATAAGTAATGGAAAAGGAAGATGGGGTAGAAGAACAGGAATGAAAAGTGTGGGAGATTGGAGGAAGAATAGAAGGATCAAGTGGAGGAAAATAAGCAGATCTAAAGCTCACACTGGGTCATACGAACATTTAGAAAACACGGAGAATAAGAGAAGTCAGTCAGAAAGACTAAGAGGAGGGTCAGTAAGGAGGGGAAAAAAAAATTCAGTAGCAGGGAAATACTCCGAGTGTTTCCTGTGTTAATACTGCCATTTTAAGCTGGATCAGAAATGAGCATTGGCTATTGGATTTAGCAATGTTGAAGTCATGTGCAGGGTCAGTAGGATGGGTAGTGAAAATATTTGAAATGGTATTTGAAATAGTATTTGAAATGGGATCAAGGGGACATAACAGTAAAATCAGAAAGCAAGTACAGTAAACTTTGGAGTTGAGCTATATAGGAAAGCATAGAAAAGAGATGATAGCTAGAAGGAAATATAAGCTTTGTATTAAAATAATATTTTTTATGAAAATGCTTTTTATTTAAATATGAAGGTTCAAGTATATTTATATTCTACACTTGATCTTAGCCAAAAGGCCGAGAAGCAGTTATTTATACCCTAATGGAAATAATCAAGTTTAAAGATAATGTTACTAATGCAAGAGAAAGGAAGAATATTGGTTTGAATTTCCTCATTTAGGTGAGAGATAATTAACAGGTTCAACTTAGATTCTGATACATTTAGGATTACAGATAAAAGCAAATTAAGGTCAGGGTCGGGGTCAATGAAGTTAGAGGTAGAGTTAGAAAGATAACCAGAATAATTTGTCTTTGCTAAGAACATGGAAGGTCAAAAGCTAAATATATGATATAGGTCAGGCAGTGAGTTTATGATACAGTGAAATTCAAGGAGGATACCTTCTGATTGCTTCTGTTTTTCAGGGAAATAGATAAAAAATATCATCTAGAGTAAGAATGGTATTGAAGCGAATGAACTAGATAAATAACCTTGATTTCTGGGTAGGATATATAAGGTCTCAACTGAGATTGGTGTTCACGATTTACATGGAAACCTATTAATTGTTTCTGTGCCCTTATCCACCTGCAAAAGTGTAGTAGTGAAGAAAATAGAGACTGAGAGACTGGCCTATTTGACATAATAAAAGTATAAAATAGGTAGTGAGAGACAAGGGACGCATAATATATACAACAGAAATAAGGACAATTGGCCATACAATTTATATGCTGAGCAAGGAAAAAGTTAGTACCAGAAAGTGAATAAATCAGTGAAAGGGTGATAGGATCAATGCCTGTGGGCACAGATAATATTTTTAAAATATAACGACTAGTAGAGCATAGGCACCAACAAATTAAAACTAGGTACATACTTAGGAGGCTGAGGCAGGAGAATTGCCTCAACCTGGGAGGCAGAGGTTGCAGTGAACTGAGATCTCCTGATTGCACTCCAGCCTAGATGACAGAGCAGCGAGACTCTGTGTCAAAAAAAAAAAAAAAAAAAAAAAAAAAACAACCAACTAGCTACACAACAAGTCAGAACTCACTGACCACAAACAACTGGTCCTCATACTGGAAATTTCCAGTTGGTATCAGAAATAGTTGTAGGTACTGCTAGAGTTGTTAATGTGTTGAAGTTGGAACACGAAAAGGGCTTTTGCGAACAGAGAGAAAATGTTCTTCAAGGTATGGGATGCTTTAAATTGAGATTGTATTTATTAAAGATAGCTCTCATAGTGGATTGCAGAGAGAGGTCAAAGTATAAGTTCCCTAGAAGAGAGAGTGAAAAACAAAGTGTATGGCATATGGGGTGATCAACTATGTGAAAACAGATATTACCAAGAATTAAAATAAGAATGGACCAATTTCCCAAGAGTTCAAATCTGTAAGGAATATCAGAAAGGGTCAGAGAGATCTATAGATGACTATAACATGGAACATTATCAAGTGGCATTGTCTAATACATATGCTTCAGAAGCTCCAGATTTAGGGGAAGACGGAAAGCACAATGTTCTAACAGGGGTGATAGAAACAAGTAGAAATGCCAACCCAACTTCTATCCCAAGATATAAGACATAAGAGAAAACTTCTGCAACTTGAGAAATCTATAGGGGAAGTAGAATTTTTCAAAGAGATTTAGATTTAAGATAGAGAAAGAAGGTAAAAGGAAAAACTGAGAGATATGTTGAGAAGATAAACAATAGAACAGGAGGTGTTAGAAAGTAGGTCAGAAAAAGAAGAACGCAAAACCTTCTGGAAATGCTGTTGAGCTGATCTTAGAATCCTGCACTTATTGTGGATTTGACAGGATATCTTTGGTGACCTCAAGCCTCATAGATGATTTGAGGCTGTGAAATTTGTGAGACAGAGGGTGAGCATTGTTGCCAAAAGCTCTTAGTCCTGTGGAACTCTGTCGTCATGACTGCTAATAAAAAAATGGGGCAAAGGATAGACGTTTTTTCAAGAATAAATAATAATCTGGTTTATATTTTGCTTTATGGAAATGGATTGACAGGTATATTACAAATAGTGAAGCCATGAAGCTGACAATTTACTTTTAGTCCTAGGGAAAAGACCATTTATTAAGTTTGTATGTCATTAATAAAGTTTTAATGTATGTACTCACTTGCTTATCCTTTGTCCTTAAACCATTATTTTCCTAAATTTTGTTCATATATAACTAAACACGACATTTTCAAAAATGTACCCCATTCCACACACAAAATCTTTTATATTAGCCTGGTCTTTCTGTCCAATATTCCTTTTGTTTGGTTTAGAATGATCTATTGTCAGAGGCATTTGAAACAGAGTGGCTACATCTTGAATAGGGGTTAAGTAAAATGAGGTTGAGACCTACTGGGCTGCATTCCCAAGAGGTTAAGCATTCTTAGTCACAGGATGAGATAGGATGTCAGCACAGATACAAGTCACAAAGATCTTGCTGACAAAACAGGATGCAGTAAAGAACCCAGTCAAAACTCACCAAAACCAAGATGATGACAAAAGTGACCTCCGGTCATCCTCACTTCTCATTATACACTAATTATAATATGTTGGCAAGTTAAAAGACAGTACCACCAGTGCCATTACAGTTTACAAATGCCATGGCACTATCAGGAAGTTACCCTACATGCTCTAAAAAAGGAGAGGAACACTCAGTTATGGAATTGCCCCACCACCCTTTCCTGGAAAATTCATGAATAATCCACCCCTTGTTTATCATGTAATCAATAAATAACCATAAGTGTACTTAGTCAAGCAGTCCAGCCCCCTGCTCCGCCCACAGAGTAGCCATTCTTTTATTCCTTTACTTTCTTAATAACGTTGTTTTCAATTTATGGACTCGCACCAAATTCTTTCCTGCGCGAGTAGCAAGAACTCTCTCCTGGGATTTGGATTGTGGCTCCTTTCCAGTAACACTATGACTGATTTTACCAAGATTGACACAATGAACATGAAATTTAAAAGTATTTTAAAATGTTACTTAAGTTGTAAAAATTGACAGAGGTGATGGTTTCACAACACTGTGAATGTTTAATGCCACTACATTTTACAGTTAAAAATGCTTAAAATGGTTCATTTTACGTTATGTACATTTTATTGCAAAATGTTTTTAAGACATTGTATATACTTGTTTCATTATAAATGAAAATATAACTCTTTGAAAAAAGTGCAAGAAAATCAGTTGAAGGTTATTTAATCCACTGAATACTCTATGTGCAAAAGTGCATCCATAAGTTTTATTTCAACTGTTACATACATTTGTTTGAAAATAATTTCTTCTGTCAATGACATCAAGTCTCACGACTCTCTTCAACCCAGAAATCCACCTATGACCTAACCAAATTACATGAAAATTACAAAAGTACTTCAAATTCATTAGGCTTCCAACTGGATTTATTATTTCTTTTGTCAAACATCTTTTTCTTTCCTATTCATTGACTCAGTTGGAAACACTCTCTTCCTTCCAAAAATATAGTCAAAAGTTTTCATTATATGTTGATGGGTTATATATTAGTGAAGACTTTTAACTTCTTCTATATAAGGGACCCCTTTGCACATGATCTAGCTGCTGTCATCTTTTTGAGGAATTGTGTCACATTGATATCAGTTGTTGTCTGAAAATACAGTTCACAGCATGATACATTTTTTTTTCTCCACGACTTTTAAGGAATCCTCAATAGTTAGATAATATATCTCATATATCTTAATATTAAAATAATATATGTTCTGGCTTCCATATATTTTGCCAGTATTATGAGCTAGTTAATTGTACTTAATTTCTTTTGTCCTAACCATGCTAATCCAACTGACATTTTAACAAATGTTATTTAAAGACAACAACAAAACAACAACAATGACAACAACAAACTGTGCTCTTTTGTGTCCTCTTGGTTTGGAATGGCCATCCATGTGGTTACTGCTTACTGAAACTTCCTTCATTCTTAAAACTGTGATTAAGATATGACTTTTCAAAAAAAACTGGCTGGATTCAAGTATTGGCTTTTCTGTTTACTTACCTGTGAAAAGGAAAAAAAATATTATTACTATTTAAAAGGGCTGTTGTGAGCGTCAAGTAACAAAATACATGGAAATTTAATGTCTGGCATATCGTAAAGACACAGCTATTGTTTCTGTTTCTACTTTTTTGTTACTGTTATTATTGTCATTATTATTGTTAACATTTAAATAGTGTTCTTTCTCAAGGTTTTCCAGGCCCCTAATATGAAAATACGGTTCAATAGCATTTTCTGGTGTTTATATAAAGTATGGATTTCATTACAGAATACATATTTAATAGATTTTAAGAATGTCTGTCATACAATTTAACATTTCTGAAGTTGGAATGCATCGTCTTATGGATAGCATTTTACAAACCTGCATTGGCATACACTGAGAACCAAGAAGATTTGCATTTGAGTCACCTAAGGACAAAATAAACCTGAGACAACTTTCATTAAATTCTCTGCTTGAGGCTTTTGGACCACACTAGCAGTGTGAATTCAGATTACAAACCTTGCAAGATAATGCCTGGTGATTTAAATCATCTGGGAAAGTTTTACTTCTTCCGCCAAGTATCAGGGTAGAGGCTTGCTCGTTAATTTGCTGTCCTTTCTTGTAGTTTAAGGTCTTGTTTACATTTCCCTTTTTTGGAAAGGGAAGTGTAAACAATGGTTAATACATAGCAACAGTTAATCTACAACCTTTTGTGGATTACCCTCAAAGGGGAGTCTCCTATATAGTTTGCACATGTCCAGCATTTTTTTTTATTTTCTGAAGTATATGAAAGTACATAAAATAATGACACATCTTAAAATCCATTGCATTTTGTTTTGATGAAATATTAAGATGAGCATTATATAATATTTAACATTTATAGATCAAAATAATCTTGAATTTGTTCATGCATATTATCCCTTTAAATGTGTTTTATCCCTCTTAACCTTTTAATATACCCCCTGCTCCACAAATTCCTGCCAAATGCTTTGTATGCAGACGATGTTATATAAAGATTAGCATCAAATTGTGAATAACATATATTTACTTTGTATAAAGGAACTGTAGTAAAATTTATTTATAATGATGTAATATATAGGGTAAATACTTTGCTGAATTCATAATAAAAAAAGTGTTAAATTTTGCACATATTAGATTGTTACCTACATTATAGTTTCAACATTCGAGATTAATATATAATCATATATCTATAGGTATAGTTTTTAGAAGAGAAGTAGATACAAAGAAGAAAGTATCTCATAAAGGGCAATGATAATGGGTAAGCTAGTCAAGATGGTTTTATTTTGCATTACCCTTTTTTCTACATACAATTTTTACATAATATTTATAGATAACATTGTAGAATTGGGCTGTATTGAATTTAAAATTTGTTTATAAGAAAAGTGCTTTGTAGCACAACATGGTACTAGTGCATAAATTGCTACTGTGAAAAGTTGTAGTATGAGGACATTATATAAATAATCTAAAACAACATATCTTTTGCAAGCTTGATTACCTCTTTGAATGGTCCATATTCAATAAACATATCTACTTAGTATCAATGTATTTTTAAAATGAAAACCAAGTAGTCCTCATTAAGCTTGAAAGATTGAGTCAAATTTACAGCACATTAGGTCTATAATTAAAAAGTGAAACTTGAATAAAAAAGTAAAAAATAATTCTAAAAGCTTTCCATGCCATTTTTTCTTTAAAGGACTTCAAAAGCCACAAATAAACCCTTTGTTTAACACCTGAAATAATTTATTTAATATCAATTCCTATTTGCCTTACTGAGTGTTCAGTGAATTTATATAAAACAACTTCTGAAAACATTGAAACCTCTGTTTTCAAGTAAAGTTTTTAATTACAAGTTTAACTCAGTTACCAGTACTTTTGACAAAAAATTGTCAAACGTAGGTATGAACCCTGAATCTGATACATTTCAATATGTTAAAAAGTATTTCTGTCAACTTTTCGTGAAGACAAACAGCTCTGAAGTCCCAGAGGTTTACAAGAACAGACAAATGCCATTTGTTGTTATTTATTTCTATCCTGTGGATGTATGTGTCAGCTACAACACTGCTTGTCTCTGCTTGCAATGGTTCTGCTATTTTCCACATATCTTCTCATTTTGGGGCCCAAGGTGATTTCATAACTCTTATCTGAGTCATTTTTTTCTTCTCATGGTAGAGGGCATAAGCAAGAAGCTGGAGCAAATCATGCGAAAGATTTTAAAGTTCTTCGTATGTGTCAAGCCTTCTTTGATTATCATGATGAAACCAAGTTATATGGTCAAGCCTTATGAGACAGAGAAATATACTC
Organism: Rhinopithecus bieti; assembly: GCF_001698545.2. Classification (NCBI taxonomy): domain Eukaryota; kingdom Metazoa; phylum Chordata; class Mammalia; order Primates; family Cercopithecidae; genus Rhinopithecus; species Rhinopithecus bieti. Next base: position 397,995 of record NW_016814129.1, read on the forward strand.
CAGCTACAAGGAGGCTTGGAAAGGCAAGAGGTAGGGGTGTGATAAATATATATATATATATATATATATATTTTGGAACGAAGTCTTGCTCGGTCACCCAGGCTCTGGAGTGCAGTGGCGCAATCTCAGCTAACTGCAACTCTGCCTCGCAG
>NW_016814129.1:401175-403986 GCF_001698545.2 Rhinopithecus bieti
AAATAACTGAAATTCAATTTTGAGAAGACCTCCACGTATGACGACTCCAAATTATTATTTTGGTGACTGTTTTAAGATAGCATTTTCTAAGATTGGCAAACAAAATCTTTCTTATTAGAATTTAAAATAATTTTGTTATTATTTAAGATTTACGTAAAAGAAGGTGAAGGTCATACATGCCATACATCTCTACATTAAACAAATAAACAGAGAAATTAAACCACTTTCCTAGTTTAAGAGACTACCTAAATCTTGACAAAGGTGAGAGAAAAAAAATCATATTAAAACATTACAAAATGAAAATTATATGAGTGGAATGACCTTCTTAGAAAGTAAATTTATGCAATGATAATTGGATGCATACGTTTTCCCACAGGGCTATACATGGAGATTTTCAATATGCTGCTTGTGTGTTTGTAGAAATATGGAGAACACACAGTTTCCGCCTCTAGAACAATGGATAAGTAGAAAATGACTGACACTGTGGGATTCTATGTGATAGTTAAAGTCAACAATCAACATATACTTAAAATGAAACTAATAGATTTGGAAAAGAGAGTGGTAATAAAAACAAAAAAGGTATAAATAACTTCAGAACAACATGCTAGTGTAAGCTCTTCACGCACACAGAAAATTACAGTACAACTTATTTTTTAAATACACACACACATATATATACACACACACATTTGCATTTGTTTGGGTTAGAAGAATTGGACTGTAAAATAAATAAACATATATATCCTCAAATATATACACACTTTAAAAAAGTGAGAGAAGTTACACAGAGTCAAAGTGAGAGAAGTTAAACAGAACTCATCTTGAATTGTTATCTCCAGAATCCCCAAGTGTCAAGGAAGAGACCAACAGGAGGTAATTGAATCATGGTCGTAGCTTCCCCATGTTGTTCTCATGATAGTGAGTCAGTTCTTACGAAATCTGATGGTTTTATAAGGGACCCTTCTCCCTTCACTCAGCACTTCTTCTTCCTGCCATCTTGTGAAAAGGTGTCTTGCTTTCTCTTTGCCTTTCGCCACGATTGTAAGTTTCCTGAGCCCTGCAGGACTGTGAGTTAAACATCTTTCCTTTATAAATTGCCCAGTCTTGGACAGTTCTTTATAGCAGTATGAATACAGACTAATACACAGAGCAATTGTTATTAACTGAGAAATTTGAAAAAAATATAATTCTTTGCTTCTCCATCATTTATCTATTGCCATATTAATGCAGCATAACAAACCATTCCAAAACACAATGGCTCAAAACAACAAGAATTTGTTTTGTCTTGAGTCTGTGACTGGAAAATTCAACTGGGCAATTTCTGATTTCCACATGGACTCTCTGTCATGTCTGGGTATTATCTGGCTGCTATCTGGGGTATTATGTCTCTGGAAGTGGGCTGATTATTGCCTGAAACAACTTGTCTCTACTTCATTTTTCTCTCACATCCCTCTGGTGGACCAGCCTGGCTATGTTTCCACATTGAAGGCAAAAGTGCACCAGTCCTTTTCTAGCTTTTGCTTATACTACAAATGCTAAGATACCAAAGGTCAAAGCAAATCACATAGCTGAGCTCGGAATTAAAATATGTGTAATTATGTTATGTGCTTCATAACAGGAACTGCAAAGTGCCTTTTTAAAGTGTATACATTCAAGAGAGGCAAAGGACGAGGGCTACTAAGGCAACAAGTTTATTGCAGTCCAACGGTTTAAAATCATGATTTACATTTTATTGGCTGAGGGTTACAAACAAAATGAAATAAAATATTATATTTTATTTTATTTATTTTTTTATATTTTTATTTTTTTGGAGGTGGAGTTTTGCTCTGTCGCCCAGGCTGGAGTGCAGTGGCCGGATCTCAGCTCACTGCAAGCTACGCCTCCCGGGTTCCCGCCATTCTCCTGCCTCAGCCTCCCAAGTAGCTGGGACTACAGGCGCCCGCCACCTCGCCTGGCTAGTTTTTTTTTTTTTTTTTTGTATTTTTAGTAGAGATGGGGTTTCACTCTGTTCGCCAAGATGGTCTCGATCTCCTGACCTTATGATCCGCCTATCTCGACAAGAGCTGTTTTTCCATTATCTTAAGTGACTATGATTGCCAATTCAATAGCTTTTGTGTATTACCTAACGAATAGCTAGGGTCAGGAAGTAAATTTCACTCTGGTGTACAAAACATTGATAAGTATCTATGACAAAACTGACTAATTTCACAGAACATCTGACATCAATTTTCTTAAAGTATACTGAATGGCATTTATAGTAGGATTAAAACATTTTCTAATAAATAAAATTAGGTGAAAACGAGTCATAAATATATAAATCAGCCTAAGAAAATAAAGGCAAACAGTAATTGCAAAGTTGATTTCAGCAAGTATTCTATATTCTCCAAAGTGTACATTATTTTTTTATTTTATCTTATTATTATTTTTTTTATCCTAAGGTAAATGAGCCACCACTGACAGCACTGATAATTGGGTTTATAATTTATGTGTAGATGCTGATGAAACAAAATTAATTATTGGATAAAGTTCACACTTTATCCATATGTGACATATTATATGATGACATATTATAAAACAACTAAACAAAGAGAAGATAAGGAACAAAGCCATTTAAAAAAGAACTGGGTAACTTAAAAAGGCTCTTCCCTGGGCCTATCAGTTAAAAAGAAAGAAAAAACATCTTTATTTCTGCCTTCATTTCATTATGTACCCAGTAGTCATTCAGGAGCAGGTTGTTCAGTTTCCATGTAGTTGAGCGGTTTTGATTGAGTTTCTTAGTCCTGAGTTCTAGTTTGATTGCACTGTGGTCTG